>NW_028133011.1:0-228997 GCF_964374135.1 Grampus griseus | reverse complement strand
GAATATATTCAGGAAAAAACGCATACGCCCTTTTTGGCCAACCAAGCAAACTTACAAAGGAAATCTGCACTACAATGAAGTCTCACTTCCCCCCGGTCAAAAGGGCCATCTGAAAAAAGTGTAAAATCCAGAAAGGCAGGACAAGCCATGGAGAACTGGGAGCCTTGTTATGCTGATGGGCGGGATGTAAATTGCCAACAGACACTCGGGAGAAGTGTATGGTGTTTCCTGAAACATCTAAAAAACAAAGCAACAGAGCCTAGGGCACTTCCACTTATGGTACTATAGCTTAGGGAAGTTAAAATCAAAAGGACACAGCCACCCCAAAGTTTGGGACACCTCTGTTTACAAGAACCTCGTTTACAGTACAAGTTCAACATCGCAGAAATTGAAAAATGGATAAAGAAGTTGTGGTATTTACTTACAAAGCAATATCACTCAGCACTGAAATCTATGTCATTAGGCCCGTAGCAGCACAATGAGTGGATTCAGATATGATGATTCTAACTGAAATAAGTCACACAGAAAAAGAAACATCATAAGATATCAGTAATACACGGAATGTAAACTTGGCTACACAGGAACTGAATTACAGAACAGAATAGTGTCTCAAATTTAGAAAACCAACTTATGCTTGCTTAAGGGGAAAGGTGAGTTGGGGTGCTGCATAAAAACAGAGATTGAAATGAGCACAGATAAAGTTCCTTAAGCCAAATATAGAATAGACAAGAGCTACTCCTTGCTCAACGAAATGGACTCAACACCCGATATTAAACGCCTAAGAATGTACCTGACTAGTAAGTATCTTAAAACCTATGGATTGCTATGTCTCCGAAAGAGAATCAAGCATGTGTACAGGGGCATAAACGCAGCAGTGATAGGATTGGAGAGGTTCACTGAGCAAATGAAGACACTTTGAAGTCATATTGCATGGTACCCATTCCACGGGTTTCAACTACCCAGGTTTAAGGTATTCTTCCTTCAGCTAAAACATGCATGTGGAACCTAGAGTATGATCAACCATGTGATTGGGAGACGTGTTCAAATATGTCTCAGATTTCGTACTCTGGTACTCGGGTGCAACATTCCAGATGCTTTACTAACACTCTCCCAACTTGGAGAGTCAGTCCCTTTAACCTCTTGTTTGGCCCAGTTTGCAATTTCTGCGGAAGATGAACAGGAATAGCGAGAACCATTGAGAGACTAGCTGGAGGTGTCTGGACGGGCAAATTTAACTCTCATTTCCCACCAGGAAGAGGAATTAACCAAAGGCTCAGCGTGCCGTGCCGGAACCAGATTAGGGCCTGAAGCCATCCTGCGGTGTTGCAGCCAGGTCACAAGAAAGCGAGTTGAAGAAAGGAGCTCAGGGGCACTGTAATTCACAAACCTGCAGAGTTATAAATAACAGCTATCGTCCAAAAAATATACTGAAGTAAGGCTGCCAAGAGGACTTGAAAGCGGGGCAGAATTGCAGGAAACCGATTTCAGGAGGTAGACTGGAATTGCATTGAAAGCATAGGAAAAGAGGCAGAACGTCCACAATGATGCACTTGGCCAAAAAGGGCGTATGCGTTTTTTCCTGAATATATTCAGGAAAAAACGCATACGCCCTTTTTGGCCAACCAAGCAAACTTGCAAAGGAAATCTGCACTACAATGAAGTCTCACTTCCCCCCGGTCAAAAGGGCCATCTGAAAAAAGTGTAAAATCCAGAAAGGCAGGACAGGCCATGGAGAACTGGGAGCCTTGTTATGCTGATGGGCGGGATGTAAATTGCCAACAGACACTCGGGAGAAGTGTATGGTGTTTCCTGAAACATCTAAAAAACAAAGCAACAGAGCCTAGGGCACTTCCACTTATGGTCCTATAGCTTAGGGAAATTAAAATCAAAAAGACACAGCCACCCGAAAGTTTGGAACGGCTCTGTTTACAAGAACCTCGTTTACAGTACAAGTTCAACATCGCAGAAATTGAAAAATGGATAAAGAAGTTGTGGTATATACTTACAAAGCAATATCACTCAGCACTGAAATCTATGTCATCAGGCGCTTAGCAGCACAATGAGTGGATTCAGATATGATGATTCTAACTGAAATAAATCACACAGAAAAAGAAACATCATAAGATATCAGTAATACACGGAATGTAAACTTGGCTACACAGGAACTGAATTACAGAACAGAACAGGGTCTCAAATTTAGAAAACCAACTTATGCTTTCTTAAGGGGAAAGGTGAGTTGGGGTGCTGCATAAAACCAGAGATTGAAATGAGCACAGATAAAGTTCCTTAAGCCAAATATGGAATAGACAAGAGCTACTCCTTGCTCAACGAAATGGACTCAACACCGCATATTAAACGCCTAAGAATGTACCTGACTAGTAAGTATCTTAAAACCTATGGATTGCTATGTCTCCGAAAGAGAATCAAGCATGTGTACAGGGGCATAAAGGCAGCAGTGATAGGACTGGAGAGGTTCGGTGAGCAAATGAAGACCCTTTGAAGTCATATTGCATGGAACCCATTCCACGGGTTTCAACTACCCAGGTTTAAGGTATTCTTCTTTCAGCTAAAACATGCATGTGGAACCTAGAGTATGATCAACCATGTGATCGGGATACGTGTTCAAATATGTCTCAGTTTTCGTACCCTGGTACTCGGGTGCAACATTCCAGACGCTTTACTAACACTCTCCCAACTTGGAGAGTCAGTCCCTTTAACCTCCTGTTTGGCCCAGTTTGCAATTTCTGCGGAAGATGAACAGGAATAGGGAGAACCAATGAGAGACTAGCTGGAGGTGTCTGGACGGGCAAATTTAACTCTCATTTCCCACCAGGAAGAGGAATTAACCAAAGGCTCAGCGTGCCGTGCCCAAAACAGATTAGGGCCTGAAGCCATCTTGCGGTGTTGCGGCCAGCTCAAAAGAAAGCGAGTTGAAGAAAGGAACTCAGGGGCACTGTAATTCACAAACCTGCAGAGTTATAAATGACAGCTATCGTCCAAAAATATACTGAAGTAAGGCTGCCAAGAGGACTTGAAAGCGGGGCAGAATTGCAGGAAACCAATTTCAGGAGGTAGACTGGAATTACATTGAAAGCATAGGAAAAGAGGCAGAACGACCACAATGATGCACTAGGCCAAAAAGGGCGTATGCGTTTTTTCCTGAATATATTCAGGAAAAAACGCATACGCCCTTTTTGGCCAACCAAGCAAGCTTGCAAAGGAAATCTGCACTACAATGAAGTCTCACTTCCCCCCGGTCAAAAGGGCCATCTGAAAAAAGTGTAAAATCCAGAAAGGCAGGACAGGCCATGGAGAACTGGGAGCCTTGTTATGCTGATGGGCGGGATGTAAATTGCCAACAGACACTCGGGAGAAGTGTATGGTGTTTCCTGAAACATCTAAAAAACAAAGCAACAGAGCCTAGGGCACTTCCACTTATGGTCCTATAGCTTAGGGAAATTAAAATCAAAAAGACACAGCCACCCCAAAGTTTGGAACGGCTCTGTTTAGAAGAACCTCGTTTACAGTACAAGTTCAACATCACAGAAATTGAAAAATGGATAAAGAAGTTGTGGTATATACTTACAAAGCAATATCACTCAGCACTGAAATCTATGTCATCAGGCGCTTAGCAGCACAATGAGTGGATTCAGATATGATGATTCTAACTGAAATAAGTCACACAGAAAAAGAAACATCATAAGATATCAGTAATACACGGAATGTAAACTTGGCTACACAGGAACTGAATTACAGAACAGAACAGGGTCTCAAATTTAGAAAACCAACTTATGCTTGCTTAAGGGGAAAGGTGAGTTGGGGTGCTGCATAAAACCAGAGATTGAAATGAGCACAGATAAATTTCCTTAAGCCAAATATGGAATAGACAAGAGCTACTCCTTGCTCAACGAAATGGACTCAACACCGCATATTAAACGCCTAAGAATGTACCTGACTAGTAAGTATCTTAAAACCTATGGATTGCTATGTCTCCAAAAGAGAATCAAGCGTGTGTACAGGGGCATAAACGCAGCAGTGATAGGATTGGAGAGGTTCGGTGAGCAAATGAAGACCCTTTGAAGTCATATTGCATGGTACCCATTCCATGGGGCTCAACTCTCCAGGTTTAAGGTATTCTTCCTTCAGCTAAAACATGCATGAGGAACCTAGAGTATGATCAACCATGTGATCGGGAGACGTGTTCAAATATGTCTCAGTTTTCGTACCCTGGTACTCGGGTGCAACATTCCAGACGCTTTACTAACACTCTCCCGACTTGGAGAGTCAGTCCCTTTAATCTCCTGTTTGGCCCAGTTTGCAAATTCAGCGGAAGATGAACAGGAATAGCGAGAACCAATGAGAGACTAGCTGGAGGTGTCTGGACGGGCAAATTTAACTCTCATTTCCCACCAGGAAGAGGAATTAACCAAAGGCTCAGCGTGCCGTGCCAGAACCAGATTAGGGCCTGAAGCCATCCTGCGGTGTTGCGGCCAGCTCAAAAGAAAGCGAGTTGAAGAAAGGAGCTCAGGGGCACTGTAATTCACAAACCTGCAGAGTTATAAATGACAGCTATCGTCCAAAAATATACCGAAGTAAGGCTGCCAAGAGGACTTGAAAGCGGGGCAGAATTGCAGGAAACCGATTTCAGGAGGTAGACTGGAATTGCATTGAAAGCATAGGAAAAGAGGCAGAACGTCCACAATGATGCACTTGGCCAAAAAGGGCGTATGCGTTTTTTCCTGAATATATTCAGGAAAAAACGCATACGCCCTTTTTGGCCAACCAAGCAAGCTTGCAAAGGAAATCTGCACTACAATGAAGTCTCACTTCCCCCCGGTCAAAAGGGCCATCTGAAAAAAGTGTAAAATCCAGAAAGGCAGGACAGGCCATGGAGAACTGGGAGCCTTGTTATGCTGATGGGCGGGATGTAAATTGCCAACAGACACTCGGGAGAAGTGTATGGTGTTTCCTGAAACATCTAAGAAACAAAGCAACAGAGCCTAGGGCACTTCCACTTATGGTCCTATAGCTTAGAGAAATTAAAATCAAAAAGACACAGCCACCCCAAAGTTTGGGACGCCTCTGTTTACAAGAACCTCGTTTACCGTACAAGTTCAATATCACAGAAAGTGAAAAATGGATAAAGAACTTGTGGTACTTACGTACAATGCAGTATCACTCAGCAATGAAATCTATGTCATCAGGCCCTTAGCAGCACAATGAGTGGATTCAGGTATGATGATTCTAACTGAAATAAGTCACACAGAAAAAGAAACATCATAAGATATCACTAATACACGGAATGTAAACTTGGCTACACAGGAACTGAATTCCAAAACAGAACAGGGTCTCAAATTTAGAAAACCAACTTATGCTTGCTTAAGGGGAAAGGTGAGTTGGGGTGCTGCATAAAACCAGAGATTGAAATGAGCACAGATAAAGTTCCTTAAGCCAAATATGGAATAGACAAGAGCTACTCCTTGCTCAACGAAATGGACTCAACACCGCATATTAAACGCCTAAGAATGTACCTGACTAGTAAGTATCTTAAAACCTATGGATTGCTATGTCTCCGAAAGAGAACCAAGCATGTGTACAGGGGCATAAATGCAGCAGTGATAGGATTGGAGAGGTTCGGTGAGCAAATGAAGACCCTTTGAAGTCATATTGCATGGTACCCATTCCACGGGTTTCAACTACCCAGGTTTAAGGTATTCTTCCTTCAGCTAAAACATGCATGTGGAACCTAGAGTATGATCAACCATGTGATCGGGATACGTGTTCAAATATGTCTCAGTTTTCGTACCCTGGTACTCGGGTGCAACATTCCTGAGGCTTTACTAACACTCTCCCAACTTGGAGAGTCAGTCCCTTTAACCTCCTGTTTGGCCCAGTTTGCAATTTCTGCGGAAGATGAACAGGAATAGGGAGAACCAATGAGAGACTAGCTGGAGGTGTCTGGACGGGCAAATTTAACTCTCATTTCCCACCAGGAAGAGGAATTAACCAAAGGCTCAGCGTGCCGTGCCAGAACCAGATTAGGGCCTGAAGCCATCCTGCGGTGTTGCGGCCAGCTCAAAAGAAAGCGAGTTGAAGAAAGGAGCTCAGGGGCACTGTAATTCACAAACCTGCAGAGTTATAAATGACAGCTATCGTCCAAAAATATACCGAAGTAAGGCTGCCAAGAGGACTTGAAAGCGGGGCAGAATTGCAGGAAACCGATTTCAGGAGGTAGACTGGAATTGCATTGAAAGCATAGGAAAAGAGGCAGAACGTCCACAATGATGCACTTGGCCAAAAAGGGCGTATGCGTTTTTTCCTGAATATATTCAGGAAAAAACGCATACGCCCTTTTTGGCCAACCAAGCAAGCTTGCAAAGGAAATCTGCACTACAATGAAGTCTCACTTCCCCCCGGTCAAAAGGGCCATCTGAAAAAAGTGTAAAATCCAGAAAGGCAGGACAGGCCATGGAGAACTGGGAGCCTTGTTATGCTGATGGGCGGGATGTAAATTGCCAACAGACACTCGGGAGAAGTGTATGGTGTTTCCTGAAACATCTAAGAAACAAAGCAACAGAGCCTAGGGCACTTCCACTTATGGTCCTATAGCTTAGAGAAATTAAAATCAAAAAGACACAGCCACCCCAAAGTTTGGGACGCCTCTGTTTACAAGAACCTCGTTTACCGTACAAGTTCAACATCGCAGAAAGTGAAAAATTGATTAAGAAGTTTTGGTATTTACTTACAAAGCAATATCACTCAGCAATGAAATCTATGTCATCAGGCCCTTAGCAGGACAATGAGTGGATTCAGGTATGATGATTCTAACTGAAATAAGTCACACAGAAAAAGAAACATCATAAGATATCAGTAATACACGGAATGTAACCTTGGCTACAGAGGAACTGAATTACAGAACAGAACAGGGTCTCAAATTTAGAAAACCAACTTATGCTCGCTTAAGGGGAAAGGTGAGTTGGGGTGCTGCATAAAACCAGAGATTGAAATGAGCACAGATAAAGTTCCTTAAGCCAAATATGGAATAGACAAGAGCTACTCCTTGCTCAACGATATGGACTCAAAACCGCATATTAAACGCCTAAGAATGTACCTGACTAGTAAGTATCTTAAAACCTATGGATTCCTATCTCTCCGAAAGAGAATCAAGCATGTGTACAGGGGCATAAAGGCAGCAGTGATAGGACTGGAGAGGTTCGGTGAGCAAATGAAGACCCTTTGAAGTCATATTGCATGGAACCCATTCCACGGGTTTCAACTACCCAGGTTTAAGGTATTCTTCCTTCAGCTAAAACATGCATGTGGAACCTAGAGTATGATCAACCATATGATCGGGAGACGTGTTCAAATATGTCTCAGTTTTCGTACCCTGGAACTCGGGTGCAACATTCCAGACGCTTTACTAACACTCTCCCGTCTTGGAGAGTCAGCGCCTTTAACCTCCTGTTTGGCCCAGTTTGCAATTTCTGCGGAAGATGAACAGGAATAGCGAGAACCAATGAGAGACTAGCTGGAGGTGTCTGGACGGGCAAATTTAACTCTCATTTCCCACCAGGAAGAGGAATTAACCAAAGGCTCAGCGTGCCGTGCCGGAACCAGATTAGGGCCTGAAGCCATCCTGCGGTGTTGCGGCCAGCTCACAAGAAAGCGAGTTGAAGAAAGGAGCTCAGGGGCACTGTAATTCACAAACCTGCAGAGTTATAAATGACAGCTATCGTCCAAAAATATACTGAAGTAAGGCTGCCAAGAGGACTTGAAAGCGGGGGAGAATTGCAGGAAACTGATTTCAGGAGGTAGACAGGAATTGCATTGAAAGCATAGGAAAAGAGGGAGAACGTCCACAATGATGCACTTGGCCAAAAAGGGCGTATGCGTTTTTTCCTGAATATATTCAGGAAAAAACGCATACGCCCTTTTTGGCCAACCAAGCAAACTTAAAAAGGAAATCTGCACTACAATGAAGTCTCACTTCCCCCCGGTCAAAAGGGCCATCTGAAAAAAGTGTAAAATCCAGAAAGGCAGGACAAGCCATGGAGAACTGGGAGCCTTGTTATGCTGATGGGCGGGATGTAAATTGCCAACAGACACTCGGGAGAAGTGTATGGTGTTTCCTGAAACATCTAAAAAACAAAGCAACAGAGCCTAGGGCACTTCCACTTATGGTACTATAGCTTAGGGAAGTTAAAATCAAAAGGACACAGCCACCCCAAAGTTTGGGACACCTCTGTTTACAAGAACCTCGTTTACAGTACAAGTTCAACATCGCAGAAATTGAAAAATGGATAAAGAAGTTGTGGTATTTACTTACAAAGCAATATCACTCAGCACTGAAATCTATGTCATCAGGCCCGTAGCAGCACACTGAGTGGATTCAGATATGATGATTCTAACTGAAATAAGTCACACAGAAAAAGAAACATCATAAGATATCAGTAATACACGGAATGTAAACTTGGCTACACAGGAACTGAATTACAGAACAGAATAGTGTCTCAAATTTAGAAAACCAACTTATGCTTGCTTAAGGGGAAAGGTGAGTTGGGGTGCTGCATAAAAACAGAGATTGAAATGAGCACAGATAAAGTTCCTTAAGCCAAATATAGAATAGACAAGAGCTACTCCTTGCTCAACGAAATGGACTCAACACCCGATATTAAACGCCTAAGAATGTACCTGACTAGTAAGTATCTTAAAACCTATGGATTGCTATGTCTCCGAAAGAGAATCAAGCATGTGTACAGGGGCATAAACGCAGCAGTGATAGGATTGGAGAGGTTCACTGAGCAAATGAAGACACTTTGAAGTCATATTGCATGGTACCCATTCCAAGGGTTTCAACTACCCAGGTTTAAGGTATTCTTCCTTCAGCTAAAACATGCATGTGGAACCTAGAGTATGATCAACCATGTGATTGGGAGACGTGTTCAAATATGTCTCAGATTTCGTACTCTGGTACTCGGGTGCAACATTCCAGATGCTTTACTAACACTCTCCCAACTTGGAGAGTCAGTCCCTTTAACCTCCTGTTTGGCCCAGTTTGCAATTTCTGCGGAAGATGAACAGGAATAGCGAGAACCAATGAGAGACTAGCTGGAGGTGTCTGGACGGGCAAATTTAACTCTCATTTCCCACCAGGAAGAGGAATTAACCAAAGGCTCAGCGTGCCGTGCCCAAAACAGATTAGGGCCTGAAGCCATCCTGCGGTGTTGCGGCCAGGTCACAAGAAAGCGAGTTGAAGAAAGGAGCTCAGGGGCACTGTAATTCACAAACCTGCAGAGTTATAAATGACAGCTATCGTCCAAAAAATATACTGCAGTAAGGCTGCCAAGAGGACTTGAAAGCGGGGCAGAATTGCAGGAAACCGATTTCAGGAGGTAGACTGGAATTGCATTGAAAGCATAGGAAAAGAGGCAGAACGTCCACAATGATGCACTTGGCCAAAAAGGGCGTATGCGTTTTTTCCTGAATATATTCAGGAAAAAACGCATACGCCCTTTTTGGCCAACCAAGCAAGCTTGCAAAGGAAATCTGCACTACAATGAAGTCTCACTTCCCCCCGGTCAAAAGGGCCATCTGAAAAAAGTGTAAAATCCAGAAAGGCAGGACAGGCCATGGAGAACTGGGAGCCTTGTTATGCTGATGGGCGGGATGTAAATTGCCAACAGACACTCGGGAGAAGTGTATGGTGTTTCCTGAAACATCTAAAAAACAAAGCAACAGAGCCTAGGGCACTTCCACTTATGGTCCTATAGCTCAGGGAAATTAAAATCAAAAAGACACAGCCACCCCAAAGTTTGGGACGCCTGTGTTTACAAGAACCTCGTTTACAGTACAAGTTCAACATCGCAGAAAGTGAAAAATGGATAAAGAACTTGTGGTACTTACATACAATGCAGTATCACTCAGCAATGAAATCTATGTCATCAAGCCCGTAGCAGCATAATGAGTGGATTCAGGTACGATGATTCTAACTGAAATAAGTCACACAGAAAAAGAAACATCATAAGATATCAGTAATACACGGAATGTAAACTTGGCTACACAGGAACTGAATTACAGAACAGAACAGGGTCTCAAATTTAGAAAACCAACTTATGCTTGCTTAAGGGGAAAGGTGAGTTGGGGTGCTGCATAAAACCAGAGATTGAAATGAGCACAGATAAAGTTCCTTAAGCCAAATATGAAATAGACAAGAGCTACTCCTTGCTCAACGAAATGGACTCAACACCGCATATTAAACGCCTAAGAATGTACCTGACTAGTAAGTATCTTAAAACCTATGGATTCCTATGTCTCCGAAAGAGAATCAAGCATGTGTACAGGGGCATAAAGGCAGCAGTGATAGGACTGGAGAGGTTCGGTGAGCAAATGAAGACCCTTTGAAGTCATATTGCATGGAACCCATTCCACGGGTTTCAACTACCCAGGTTTAAGGTATTCTTCCTTCAGCTAAAACATGCATGTGGAACCTAGAGTATGATCAACCATATGATCGGGAGACGTGTTCAAATATGTCTCAGTTTTCGTACCCTGGAACTCGGGTGAAACATTCCAGACGCTTTACTAACACTCTCCCGTCTTGGAGAGTCAGCGCCTTTAACCTCCTGTTTGGCCCAGTTTGCAATTTCTGCGGAAGATGAACAGGAATAGCGAGAACCAATGAGAGACTAGCTGGAGGTGTCTGGACGGGCAAATTTAACTCTCATTTCCCACCAGGAAGAGGAAATAACCAAAGGCTCAGCGTGCCGTGCCGGAACCAGATTAGGGCCTGAAGCCATCCTGCGGTGTTGCGGCCAGCTCACAAGAAAGCGAGTTGAAGAAAGGAGCTCAGGGGCACTGTAATTCACAAACCTGCAGAGTTATAAATGACAGCTATCGTCCAAAAATATACTGAAGTAAGGCTGCCAAGAGGACTTGAAAGCGGGGGAGAATTGCAGGAAACTGATTTCAGGAGGTAGACAGGAATTGCATTGAAAGCATAGGAAAAGAGGCAGAACGTCCACAATGATGCACTTGGCCAAAAAGGGCGTATGCGTTTTTTCCTGAATATATTCAGGAAAAAACGCATACGCCCTTTTTGGCCAACCAAGCAAACTTACAAAGGAAATCTGCACTACAATGAAGTCTCACTTCCCCCCGGTCAAAAGGGCCATCTGAAAAAAGTGTAAAATCCAGAAAGGCAGGACAAGCCATGGAGAACTGGGAGCCTTGTTATGCTGATGGGCGGGATGTAAATTGCCAACAGACACTCGGGAGAAGTGTATGGTGTTTCCTGAAACATCTAAAAAACAAAGCAACAGAGCCTAGGGCACTTCCACTTATGGTACTATAGCTTAGGGAAGTTAAAATCAAAAGGACACAGCCACCCCAAAGTTTGGGACACCTCTGTTTACAAGAACCTCGTTTACAGTACAAGTTCAACATCGCAGAAATTGAAAAATGGATAAAGAAGTTGTGGTATTTACTTACAAAGCAATATCACTCAGCACTGAAATCTATGTCATTAGGCCCGTAGCAGCACAATGAGTGGATTCAGATATGATGATTCTAACTGAAATAAGTCACACAGAAAAAGAAACATCATAAGATATCAGTAATACACGGAATGTAAACTTGGCTACACAGGAACTGAATTACAGAACAGAATAGTGTCTCAAATTTAGAAAACCAACTTATGCTTGCTTAAGGGGAAAGGTGAGTTGGGGTGCTGCATAAAAACAGAGATTGAAATGAGCACAGATAAAGTTCCTTAAGCCAAATATAGAATAGACAAGAGCTACTCCTTGCTCAACGAAATGGACTCAACACCCGATATTAAACGCCTAAGAATGTACCTGACTAGTAAGTATCTTAAAACCTATGGATTGCTATGTCTCCGAAAGAGAATCAAGCATGTGTACAGGGGCATAAACGCAGCAGTGATAGGATTGGAGAGGTTCACTGAGCAAATGAAGACACTTTGAAGTCATATTGCATGGTACCCATTCCACGGGTTTCAACTACCCAGGTTTAAGGTATTCTTCCTTCAGCTAAAACATGCATGTGGAACCTAGAGTATGATCAACCATGTGATTGGGAGACGTGTTCAAATATGTCTCAGATTTCGTACTCTGGTACTCGGGTGCAACATTCCAGATGCTTTACTAACACTCTCCCAACTTGGAGAGTCAGTCCCTTTAACCTCTTGTTTGGCCCAGTTTGCAATTTCTGCGGAAGATGAACAGGAATAGCGAGAACCATTGAGAGACTAGCTGGAGGTGTCTGGACGGGCAAATTTAACTCTCATTTCCCACCAGGAAGAGGAATTAACCAAAGGCTCAGCGTGCCGTGCCGGAACCAGATTAGGGCCTGAAGCCATCCTGCGGTGTTGCAGCCAGGTCACAAGAAAGCGAGTTGAAGAAAGGAGCTCAGGGGCACTGTAATTCACAAACCTGCAGAGTTATAAATAACAGCTATCGTCCAAAAAATATACTGAAGTAAGGCTGCCAAGAGGACTTGAAAGCGGGGCAGAATTGCAGGAAACCGATTTCAGGAGGTAGACTGGAATTGCATTGAAAGCATAGGAAAAGAGGCAGAACGTCCACAATGATGCACTTGGCCAAAAAGGGCGTATGCGTTTTTTCCTGAATATATTCAGGAAAAAACGCATACGCCCTTTTTGGCCAACCAAGCAAACTTGCAAAGGAAATCTGCACTACAATGAAGTCTCACTTCCCCCCGGTCAAAAGGGCCATCTGAAAAAAGTGTAAAATCCAGAAAGGCAGGACAGGCCATGGAGAACTGGGAGCCTTGTTATGCTGATGGGCGGGATGTAAATTGCCAACAGACACTCGGGAGAAGTGTATGGTGTTTCCTGAAACATCTAAAAAACAAAGCAACAGAGCCTAGGGCACTTCCACTTATGGTCCTATAGCTTAGGGAAATTAAAATCAAAAAGACACAGCCACCCGAAAGTTTGGAACGGCTCTGTTTACAAGAACCTCGTTTACAGTACAAGTTCAACATCGCAGAAATTGAAAAATGGATAAAGAAGTTGTGGTATATACTTACAAAGCAATATCACTCAGCACTGAAATCTATGTCATCAGGCGCTTAGCAGCACAATGAGTGGATTCAGATATGATGATTCTAACTGAAATAAATCACACAGAAAAAGAAACATCATAAGATATCAGTAATACACGGAATGTAAACTTGGCTACACAGGAACTGAATTACAGAACAGAACAGGGTCTCAAATTTAGAAAACCAACTTATGCTTTCTTAAGGGGAAAGGTGAGTTGGGGTGCTGCATAAAACCAGAGATTGAAATGAGCACAGATAAAGTTCCTTAAGCCAAATATGGAATAGACAAGAGCTACTCCTTGCTCAACGAAATGGACTCAACACCGCATATTAAACGCCTAAGAATGTACCTGACTAGTAAGTATCTTAAAACCTATGGATTGCTATGTCTCCGAAAGAGAATCAAGCATGTGTACAGGGGCATAAAGGCAGCAGTGATAGGACTGGAGAGGTTCGGTGAGCAAATGAAGACCCTTTGAAGTCATATTGCATGGAACCCATTCCACGGGTTTCAACTACCCAGGTTTAAGGTATTCTTCTTTCAGCTAAAACATGCATGTGGAACCTAGAGTATGATCAACCATGTGATCGGGATACGTGTTCAAATATGTCTCAGTTTTCGTACCCTGGTACTCGGGTGCAACATTCCAGACGCTTTACTAACACTCTCCCAACTTGGAGAGTCAGTCCCTTTAACCTCCTGTTTGGCCCAGTTTGCAATTTCTGCGGAAGATGAACAGGAATAGGGAGAACCAATGAGAGACTAGCTGGAGGTGTCTGGACGGGCAAATTTAACTCTCATTTCCCACCAGGAAGAGGAATTAACCAAAGGCTCAGCGTGCCGTGCCCAAAACAGATTAGGGCCTGAAGCCATCTTGCGGTGTTGCGGCCAGCTCAAAAGAAAGCGAGTTGAAGAAAGGAACTCAGGGGCACTGTAATTCACAAACCTGCAGAGTTATAAATGACAGCTATCGTCCAAAAATATACTGAAGTAAGGCTGCCAAGAGGACTTGAAAGCGGGGCAGAATTGCAGGAAACCAATTTCAGGAGGTAGACTGGAATTACATTGAAAGCATAGGAAAAGAGGCAGAACGACCACAATGATGCACTAGGCCAAAAAGGGCGTATGCGTTTTTTCCTGAATATATTCAGGAAAAAACGCATACGCCCTTTTTGGCCAACCAAGCAAGCTTGCAAAGGAAATCTGCACTACAATGAAGTCTCACTTCCCCCCGGTCAAAAGGGCCATCTGAAAAAAGTGTAAAATCCAGAAAGGCAGGACAGGCCATGGAGAACTGGGAGCCTTGTTATGCTGATGGGCGGGATGTAAATTGCCAACAGACACTCGGGAGAAGTGTATGGTGTTTCCTGAAACATCTAAAAAACAAAGCAACAGAGCCTAGGGCACTTCCACTTATGGTACTATAGCTTAGGGAAGTTAAAATCAAAAGGACACAGCCACCCCAAAGTTTGGGACACCTCTGTTTACAAGAACCTCGTTTACAGTACAAGTTCAACATCGCAGAAATTGAAAAATGGATAAAGAAGTTGTGGTATTTACTTACAAAGCAATATCACTCAGCACTGAAATCTATGTCATCAGGCCCGTAGCAGCACACTGAGTGGATTCAGATATGATGATTCTAACTGAAATAAGTCACACAGAAAAAGAAACATCATAAGATATCAGTAATACACGGAATGTAAACTTGGCTACACAGGAACTGAATTACAGAACAGAATAGTGTCTCAAATTTAGAAAACCAACTTATGCTTGCTTAAGGGGAAAGGTGAGTTGGGGTGCTGCATAAAAACAGAGATTGAAATGAGCACAGATAAAGTTCCTTAAGCCAAATATAGAATAGACAAGAGCTACTCCTTGCTCAACGAAATGGACTCAACACCCGATATTAAACGCCTAAGAATGTACCTGACTAGTAAGTATCTTAAAACCTATGGATTGCTATGTCTCCGAAAGAGAATCAA
Organism: Grampus griseus; assembly: GCF_964374135.1. Lineage (NCBI taxonomy): Eukaryota > Metazoa > Chordata > Mammalia > Artiodactyla > Delphinidae > Grampus > Grampus griseus. The sequence goes on along the minus strand of NW_028133011.1, from coordinate 213,928 downwards.
GCATGTGTACAGGGGCATAAACGCAGCAGTGATAGGATTGGAGAGGTTCACTGAGCAAATGAAGACACTTTGAAGTCATATTGCATGGTACCCATTCCAAGGGTTTCAACTACCCAGGTTTAAGGTATTCTTCCTTCAGCTAAAACATGCATGTGGAACCTAGAGTATGATCAACCATGTGATTGGGAGACGTGTTCAAATATGTCTCAGATTTCGTACTCTGGTACTCGGGTGCAACATTCCAGATGCTTTACTAACACTCTCCCAACTTGGAGAGTCAGTCCCTTTAACCTCCTGTTTGGCCCAGTTTGCAATTTCTGCGGAAGATGAACAGGAATAGCGAGAACCAATGAGAGACTAGCTGGAGGTGTCTGGACGGGCAAATTTAACTCTCATTTCCCACCAGGAAGAGGAATTAACCAAAGGCTCAGCGTGCCGTGCCCAAAACAGATTAGGGCCTGAAGCCATCCTGCGGTGTTGCGGCCAGGTCACAAGAAAGCGAGTTGAAGAAAGGAGCTCAGGGGCACTGTAATTCACAAACCTGCAGAGTTATAAATGACAGCTATCGTCCAAAAAATATACTGCAGTAAGGCTGCCAAGAGGACTTGAAAGCGGGGCAGAATTGCAGGAAACCGATTTCAGGAGGTAGACTGGAATTGCATTGAAAGCATAGGAAAAGAGGCAGAACGTCCACAATGATGCACTTGGCCAAAAAGGGCGTATGCGTTTTTTCCTGAATATATTCAGGAAAAAACGCATACGCCCTTTTTGGCCAACCAAGCAAGCTTGCAAAGGAAATCTGCACTACAATGAAGTCTCACTTCCCCCCGGTCAAAAGGGCCATCTGAAAAAAGTGTAAAATCCAGAAAGGCAGGACAGGCCATGGAGAACTGGGAGCCTTGTTATGCTGATGGGCGGGATGTAAATTGCCAACAGACACTCGGGAGAAGTGTATGGTGTTTCCTGAAACATCTAAAAAACAAAGCAACAGAGCCTAGGGCACTTCCACTTATGGTCCTATAGCTCAGGGAAATTAAAATCAAAAAGACACAGCCACCCCAAAGTTTGGGACGCCTGTGTTTACAAGAACCTCGTTTACAGTACAAGTTCAACATCGCAGAAAGTGAAAAATGGATAAAGAACTTGTGGTACTTACATACAATGCAGTATCACTCAGCAATGAAATCTATGTCATCAAGCCCGTAGCAGCATAATGAGTGGATTCAGGTACGATGATTCTAACTGAAATAAGTCACACAGAAAAAGAAACATCATAAGATATCAGTAATACACGGAATGTAAACTTGGCTACACAGGAACTGAATTACAGAACAGAACAGGGTCTCAAATTTAGAAAACCAACTTATGCTTGCTTAAGGGGAAAGGTGAGTTGGGGTGCTGCATAAAACCAGAGATTGAAATGAGCACAGATAAAGTTCCTTAAGCCAAATATGAAATAGACAAGAGCTACTCCTTGCTCAACGAAATGGACTCAACACCGCATATTAAACGCCTAAGAATGTACCTGACTAGTAAGTATCTTAAAACCTATGGATTCCTATGTCTCCGAAAGAGAATCAAGCATGTGTACAGGGGCATAAAGGCAGCAGTGATAGGACTGGAGAGGTTCGGTGAGCAAATGAAGACCCTTTGAAGTCATATTGCATGGAACCCATTCCACGGGTTTCAACTACCCAGGTTTAAGGTATTCTTCCTTCAGCTAAAACATGCATGTGGAACCTAGAGTATGATCAACCATATGATCGGGAGACGTGTTCAAATATGTCTCAGTTTTCGTACCCTGGAACTCGGGTGAAACATTCCAGACGCTTTACTAACACTCTCCCGTCTTGGAGAGTCAGCGCCTTTAACCTCCTGTTTGGCCCAGTTTGCAATTTCTGCGGAAGATGAACAGGAATAGCGAGAACCAATGAGAGACTAGCTGGAGGTGTCTGGACGGGCAAATTTAACTCTCATTTCCCACCAGGAAGAGGAAATAACCAAAGGCTCAGCGTGCCGTGCCGGAACCAGATTAGGGCCTGAAGCCATCCTGCGGTGTTGCGGCCAGCTCACAAGAAAGCGAGTTGAAGAAAGGAGCTCAGGGGCACTGTAATTCACAAACCTGCAGAGTTATAAATGACAGCTATCGTCCAAAAATATACTGAAGTAAGGCTGCCAAGAGGACTTGAAAGCGGGGGAGAATTGCAGGAAACTGATTTCAGGAGGTAGACAGGAATTGCATTGAAAGCATAGGAAAAGAGGCAGAACGTCCACAATGATGCACTTGGCCAAAAAGGGCGTATGCGTTTTTTCCTGAATATATTCAGGAAAAAACGCATACGCCCTTTTTGGCCAACCAAGCAAACTTACAAAGGAAATCTGCACTACAATGAAGTCTCACTTCCCCCCGGTCAAAAGGGCCATCTGAAAAAAGTGTAAAATCCAGAAAGGCAGGACAAGCCATGGAGAACTGGGAGCCTTGTTATGCTGATGGGCGGGATGTAAATTGCCAACAGACACTCGGGAGAAGTGTATGGTGTTTCCTGAAACATCTAAAAAACAAAGCAACAGAGCCTAGGGCACTTCCACTTATGGTACTATAGCTTAGGGAAGTTAAAATCAAAAGGACACAGCCACCCCAAAGTTTGGGACACCTCTGTTTACAAGAACCTCGTTTACAGTACAAGTTCAACATCGCAGAAATTGAAAAATGGATAAAGAAGTTGTGGTATTTACTTACAAAGCAATATCACTCAGCACTGAAATCTATGTCATTAGGCCCGTAGCAGCACAATGAGTGGATTCAGATATGATGATTCTAACTGAAATAAGTCACACAGAAAAAGAAACATCATAAGATATCAGTAATACACGGAATGTAAACTTGGCTACACAGGAACTGAATTACAGAACAGAATAGTGTCTCAAATTTAGAAAACCAACTTATGCTTGCTTAAGGGGAAAGGTGAGTTGGGGTGCTGCATAAAAACAGAGATTGAAATGAGCACAGATAAAGTTCCTTAAGCCAAATATAGAATAGACAAGAGCTACTCCTTGCTCAACGAAATGGACTCAACACCCGATATTAAACGCCTAAGAATGTACCTGACTAGTAAGTATCTTAAAACCTATGGATTGCTATGTCTCCGAAAGAGAATCAAGCATGTGTACAGGGGCATAAACGCAGCAGTGATAGGATTGGAGAGGTTCACTGAGCAAATGAAGACACTTTGAAGTCATATTGCATGGTACCCATTCCACGGGTTTCAACTACCCAGGTTTAAGGTATTCTTCCTTCAGCTAAAACATGCATGTGGAACCTAGAGTATGATCAACCATGTGATTGGGAGACGTGTTCAAATATGTCTCAGATTTCGTACTCTGGTACTCGGGTGCAACATTCCAGATGCTTTACTAACACTCTCCCAACTTGGAGAGTCAGTCCCTTTAACCTCTTGTTTGGCCCAGTTTGCAATTTCTGCGGAAGATGAACAGGAATAGCGAGAACCATTGAGAGACTAGCTGGAGGTGTCTGGACGGGCAAATTTAACTCTCATTTCCCACCAGGAAGAGGAATTAACCAAAGGCTCAGCGTGCCGTGCCGGAACCAGATTAGGGCCTGAAGCCATCCTGCGGTGTTGCAGCCAGGTCACAAGAAAGCGAGTTGAAGAAAGGAGCTCAGGGGCACTGTAATTCACAAACCTGCAGAGTTATAAATAACAGCTATCGTCCAAAAAATATACTGAAGTAAGGCTGCCAAGAGGACTTGAAAGCGGGGCAGAATTGCAGGAAACCGATTTCAGGAGGTAGACTGGAATTGCATTGAAAGCATAGGAAAAGAGGCAGAACGTCCACAATGATGCACTTGGCCAAAAAGGGCGTATGCGTTTTTTCCTGAATATATTCAGGAAAAAACGCATACGCCCTTTTTGGCCAACCAAGCAAACTTGCAAAGGAAATCTGCACTACAATGAAGTCTCACTTCCCCCCGGTCAAAAGGGCCATCTGAAAAAAGTGTAAAATCCAGAAAGGCAGGACAGGCCATGGAGAACTGGGAGCCTTGTTATGCTGATGGGCGGGATGTAAATTGCCAACAGACACTCGGGAGAAGTGTATGGTGTTTCCTGAAACATCTAAAAAACAAAGCAACAGAGCCTAGGGCACTTCCACTTATGGTCCTATAGCTTAGGGAAATTAAAATCAAAAAGACACAGCCACCCGAAAGTTTGGAACGGCTCTGTTTACAAGAACCTCGTTTACAGTACAAGTTCAACATCGCAGAAATTGAAAAATGGATAAAGAAGTTGTGGTATATACTTACAAAGCAATATCACTCAGCACTGAAATCTATGTCATCAGGCGCTTAGCAGCACAATGAGTGGATTCAGATATGATGATTCTAACTGAAATAAATCACACAGAAAAAGAAACATCATAAGATATCAGTAATACACGGAATGTAAACTTGGCTACACAGGAACTGAATTACAGAACAGAACAGGGTCTCAAATTTAGAAAACCAACTTATGCTTTCTTAAGGGGAAAGGTGAGTTGGGGTGCTGCATAAAACCAGAGATTGAAATGAGCACAGATAAAGTTCCTTAAGCCAAATATGGAATAGACAAGAGCTACTCCTTGCTCAACGAAATGGACTCAACACCGCATATTAAACGCCTAAGAATGTACCTGACTAGTAAGTATCTTAAAACCTATGGATTGCTATGTCTCCGAAAGAGAATCAAGCATGTGTACAGGGGCATAAAGGCAGCAGTGATAGGACTGGAGAGGTTCGGTGAGCAAATGAAGACCCTTTGAAGTCATATTGCATGGAACCCATTCCACGGGTTTCAACTACCCAGGTTTAAGGTATTCTTCTTTCAGCTAAAACATGCATGTGGAACCTAGAGTATGATCAACCATGTGATCGGGATACGTGTTCAAATATGTCTCAGTTTTCGTACCCTGGTACTCGGGTGCAACATTCCAGACGCTTTACTAACACTCTCCCAACTTGGAGAGTCAGTCCCTTTAACCTCCTGTTTGGCCCAGTTTGCAATTTCTGCGGAAGATGAACAGGAATAGGGAGAACCAATGAGAGACTAGCTGGAGGTGTCTGGACGGGCAAATTTAACTCTCATTTCCCACCAGGAAGAGGAATTAACCAAAGGCTCAGCGTGCCGTGCCCAAAACAGATTAGGGCCTGAAGCCATCTTGCGGTGTTGCGGCCAGCTCAAAAGAAAGCGAGTTGAAGAAAGGAACTCAGGGGCACTGTAATTCACAAACCTGCAGAGTTATAAATGACAGCTATCGTCCAAAAATATACTGAAGTAAGGCTGCCAAGAGGACTTGAAAGCGGGGCAGAATTGCAGGAAACCAATTTCAGGAGGTAGACTGGAATTACATTGAAAGCATAGGAAAAGAGGCAGAACGACCACAATGATGCACTAGGCCAAAAAGGGCGTATGCGTTTTTTCCTGAATATATTCAGGAAAAAACGCATACGCCCTTTTTGGCCAACCAAGCAAGCTTGCAAAGGAAATCTGCACTACAATGAAGTCTCACTTCCCCCCGGTCAAAAGGGCCATCTGAAAAAAGTGTAAAATCCAGAAAGGCAGGACAGGCCATGGAGAACTGGGAGCCTTGTTATGCTGATGGGCGGGATGTAAATTGCCAACAGACACTCGGGAGAAGTGTATGGTGTTTCCTGAAACATCTAAAAAACAAAGCAACAGAGCCTAGGGCACTTCCACTTATGGTCCTATAGCTTAGGGAAATTAAAATCAAAAAGACACAGCCACCCCAAAGTTTGGAACGGCTCTGTTTAGAAGAACCTCGTTTACAGTACAAGTTCAACATCACAGAAATTGAAAAATGGATAAAGAAGTTGTGGTATATACTTACAAAGCAATATCACTCAGCACTGAAATCTATGTCATCAGGCGCTTAGCAGCACAATGAGTGGATTCAGATATGATGATTCTAACTGAAATAAGTCACACAGAAAAAGAAACATCATAAGATATCAGTAATACACGGAATGTAAACTTGGCTACACAGGAACTGAATTACAGAACAGAACAGGGTCTCAAATTTAGAAAACCAACTTATGCTTGCTTAAGGGGAAAGGTGAGTTGGGGTGCTGCATAAAACCAGAGATTGAAATGAGCACAGATAAATTTCCTTAAGCCAAATATGGAATAGACAAGAGCTACTCCTTGCTCAACGAAATGGACTCAACACCGCATATTAAACGCCTAAGAATGTACCTGACTAGTAAGTATCTTAAAACCTATGGATTGCTATGTCTCCAAAAGAGAATCAAGCGTGTGTACAGGGGCATAAACGCAGCAGTGATAGGATTGGAGAGGTTCGGTGAGCAAATGAAGACCCTTTGAAGTCATATTGCATGGTACCCATTCCATGGGGCTCAACTCTCCAGGTTTAAGGTATTCTTCCTTCAGCTAAAACATGCATGAGGAACCTAGAGTATGATCAACCATGTGATCGGGAGACGTGTTCAAATATGTCTCAGTTTTCGTACCCTGGTACTCGGGTGCAACATTCCAGACGCTTTACTAACACTCTCCCGACTTGGAGAGTCAGTCCCTTTAATCTCCTGTTTGGCCCAGTTTGCAAATTCAGCGGAAGATGAACAGGAATAGCGAGAACCAATGAGAGACTAGCTGGAGGTGTCTGGACGGGCAAATTTAACTCTCATTTCCCACCAGGAAGAGGAATTAACCAAAGGCTCAGCGTGCCGTGCCAGAACCAGATTAGGGCCTGAAGCCATCCTGCGGTGTTGCGGCCAGCTCAAAAGAAAGCGAGTTGAAGAAAGGAGCTCAGGGGCACTGTAATTCACAAACCTGCAGAGTTATAAATGACAGCTATCGTCCAAAAATATACCGAAGTAAGGCTGCCAAGAGGACTTGAAAGCGGGGCAGAATTGCAGGAAACCGATTTCAGGAGGTAGACTGGAATTGCATTGAAAGCATAGGAAAAGAGGCAGAACGTCCACAATGATGCACTTGGCCAAAAAGGGCGTATGCGTTTTTTCCTGAATATATTCAGGAAAAAACGCATACGCCCTTTTTGGCCAACCAAGCAAGCTTGCAAAGGAAATCTGCACTACAATGAAGTCTCACTTCCCCCCGGTCAAAAGGGCCATCTGAAAAAAGTGTAAAATCCAGAAAGGCAGGACAGGCCATGGAGAACTGGGAGCCTTGTTATGCTGATGGGCGGGATGTAAATTGCCAACAGACACTCGGGAGAAGTGTATGGTGTTTCCTGAAACATCTAAGAAACAAAGCAACAGAGCCTAGGGCACTTCCACTTATGGTCCTATAGCTTAGAGAAATTAAAATCAAAAAGACACAGCCACCCCAAAGTTTGGGACGCCTCTGTTTACAAGAACCTCGTTTACCGTACAAGTTCAATATCACAGAAAGTGAAAAATGGATAAAGAACTTGTGGTACTTACGTACAATGCAGTATCACTCAGCAATGAAATCTATGTCATCAGGCCCTTAGCAGCACAATGAGTGGATTCAGGTATGATGATTCTAACTGAAATAAGTCACACAGAAAAAGAAACATCATAAGATATCACTAATACACGGAATGTAAACTTGGCTACACAGGAACTGAATTCCAAAACAGAACAGGGTCTCAAATTTAGAAAACCAACTTATGCTTGCTTAAGGGGAAAGGTGAGTTGGGGTGCTGCATAAAACCAGAGATTGAAATGAGCACAGATAAAGTTCCTTAAGCCAAATATGGAATAGACAAGAGCTACTCCTTGCTCAACGAAATGGACTCAACACCGCATATTAAACGCCTAAGAATGTACCTGACTAGTAAGTATCTTAAAACCTATGGATTGCTATGTCTCCGAAAGAGAACCAAGCATGTGTACAGGGGCATAAATGCAGCAGTGATAGGATTGGAGAGGTTCGGTGAGCAAATGAAGACCCTTTGAAGTCATATTGCATGGTACCCATTCCACGGGTTTCAACTACCCAGGTTTAAGGTATTCTTCCTTCAGCTAAAACATGCATGTGGAACCTAGAGTATGATCAACCATGTGATCGGGATACGTGTTCAAATATGTCTCAGTTTTCGTACCCTGGTACTCGGGTGCAACATTCCTGAGGCTTTACTAACACTCTCCCAACTTGGAGAGTCAGTCCCTTTAACCTCCTGTTTGGCCCAGTTTGCAATTTCTGCGGAAGATGAACAGGAATAGGGAGAACCAATGAGAGACTAGCTGGAGGTGTCTGGACGGGCAAATTTAACTCTCATTTCCCACCAGGAAGAGGAATTAACCAAAGGCTCAGCGTGCCGTGCCAGAACCAGATTAGGGCCTGAAGCCATCCTGCGGTGTTGCGGCCAGCTCAAAAGAAAGCGAGTTGAAGAAAGGAGCTCAGGGGCACTGTAATTCACAAACCTGCAGAGTTATAAATGACAGCTATCGTCCAAAAATATACCGAAGTAAGGCTGCCAAGAGGACTTGAAAGCGGGGCAGAATTGCAGGAAACCGATTTCAGGAGGTAGACTGGAATTGCATTGAAAGCATAGGAAAAGAGGCAGAACGTCCACAATGATGCACTTGGCCAAAAAGGGCGTATGCGTTTTTTCCTGAATATATTCAGGAAAAAACGCATACGCCCTTTTTGGCCAACCAAGCAAGCTTGCAAAGGAAATCTGCACTACAATGAAGTCTCACTTCCCCCCGGTCAAAAGGGCCATCTGAAAAAAGTGTAAAATCCAGAAAGGCAGGACAGGCCATGGAGAACTGGGAGCCTTGTTATGCTGATGGGCGGGATGTAAATTGCCAACAGACACTCGGGAGAAGTGTATGGTGTTTCCTGAAACATCTAAGAAACAAAGCAACAGAGCCTAGGGCACTTCCACTTATGGTCCTATAGCTTAGAGAAATTAAAATCAAAAAGACACAGCCACCCCAAAGTTTGGGACGCCTCTGTTTACAAGAACCTCGTTTACCGTACAAGTTCAATATCACAGAAAGTGAAAAATGGATAAAGAACTTGTGGTACTTACGTACAATGCAGTATCACTCAGCAATGAAATCTATGTCATCAGGCCCTTAGCAGCACAATGAGTGGATTCAGGTATGATGATTCTAACTGAAATAAGTCACACAGAAAAAGAAACATCATAAGATATCACTAATACACGGAATGTAAACTTGGCTACACAGGAACTGAATTACAGAACAGAATAGTGTCTCAAATTTAGAAAACCAACTTATGCTTGCTTAAGGGGAAAGGTGAGTTGGGGTGCTGCATAAAACCAGAGATTGAAATGAGCACAGATAAAGTTCCTTAAGCCAAATATGGAATAGACAAGAGCTACTCCTTGCTCAACGAAATGGACTCAACACCGCATATTAAACGCCTAAGAATGTACCTGACTAGTAAGTATCTTAAAACCTATGGATTGCTATGTCTCCGAAAGAGAACCAAGCATGTGTACAGGGGCATAAATGCAGCAGTGATAGGATTGGAGAGGTTCGGTGAGCAAATGAAGACCCTTTGAAGTCATATTGCATGGTACCCATTCCACGGGTTTCAACTACCCAGGTTTAAGGTATTCTTCCTTCAGCTAAAACATGCATGTGGAACCTAGAGTATGATCAACCATGTGATCGGGATACGTGTTCAAATATGTCTCAGTTTTCGTACCCTGGTACTCGGGTGCAACATTCCTGAGGCTTTACTAACACTCTCCCAACTTGGAGAGTCAGTCCCTTTAACCTCCTGTTTGGCCCAGTTTGCAATTTCTGCGGAAGATGAACAGGAATAGGGAGAACCAATAAGAGACTAGCTGGAGGTGTCTGGACGGGCAAATTTAACTCTCATTTCCCACCAGGAAGAGGAATTAACCAAAGGCTCAGCGTGCCGTGCCCGAAACAGATTAGGGCCTGAAGCCATCTTGCGGGGTTGCGGCCAGCTCAAAAGAAAGCGAGTTGAAGAAAGGAGCTCAGGGGCACTGTAATTCACAAACCTGCAGAGTTATAAATGACAGCTATCGTCCAAAAATATACTGAAGTAAGGCTGCCAAGAGGACTTGAAAGCGGGGCAGAATTGCAGGAAACCGATTTCAGGAGGTAGACTGGAATTGCATTGAAAGCATAGGAAAAGAGGCAGAACGTCCACAATGATGCACTTGGCCAAAAAGGGCGTATGCGTTTTTTCCTGAATATATTCAGGAAAAAACGCATACGCCCTTTTTGGCCAACCAAGCAAGCTTGCAAAGGAAATCTGCACTACAATGAAGTCTCACTTCCCCCCGGTCAAAAGGGCCATCTGAAAAAAGTGTAAAATCCAGAAAGGCAGGACAGGCCATGGAGAACTGGGAGCCTTGTTATGCTGATGGGCGGGATGTAAATTGCCAACAGACACTCGGGAGAAGTGTATGGTGTTTCCTGAAACATCTAAAAAACAAAGCAACAGAGCCTAGGGCACTTCCACTTATGGTCCTATAGCTTAGGGAAATTAAAATCAAAAAGACACAGCCACCCCAAAGTTTGGAACGCCTCTGTTTACAAGAACCTCGTTTACAGTACAAGTTCAACATCGCAGAAATTGAAAAATGGATAAAGAAGTTGTGGTATATACGTACAAAACAATATCACTCAGCACTGAAATCTATGTCATCAGGCCCTTAGCAGCACAATGAGTGGATTCAGATATGATGATTCTAACTGAAATAAGTCACACAGAAAAAGAAACTTCATAAGATATCAGTAATACACGGAATGTAAACTTGGCTACACAGGAACTGAATTACAGAACAGAACAGGGTCTCAAATTTAGAAAACCAACTTATGCTTGCTTAAGGGTAAAGGTGAGTTGGGGTGCTGCATAAAACCAGAGATTGAAATGAGCACAGATAAAGTTCCTTAAGCCAAATATGGAATAGACAAGAGCTACTCCTTGCTCAACGAAATGGACTCAACACCCCATATTAAACGCCTAAGAATGTACCTGACTAGTAAGTATCTTAAAACCTATGGAATGCTATGTCTCCAAAACAGAATCAAGCGTGTGTACAGGGGCATAAACACAGCAGTGATAGGATTGGAGAGGTTCGGTGAGCAAATGAAGACCCTTTGAAGTCATATTGCATGGTACCCATTCCACGGGTCTCAACTCTCCAGGTTTAAGGTATTCTTCCTTCAGCTAAAACATGCATGAGGAACCTAGAGTATGATCAACCATGTGATCGGGAGACGTGTTCAAATATGTCTCAGTTTTCGTACCCTGGTACTCGGGTGCAACATTCCAGACGCTTTACTAACACTCTCCCGACTTGGAGAGTCAGTCCCTTTAATCTCCTGTTTGGCCCAGTTTGCAATTTCAGCGGAAGATGAACAGGAATAGCGAGAACCAATGAGAGACTAGCTGGAGGTGTCTGGACGGGCAAATTTAACTCTCATTTCCCACCAGGAAGAGGAATTAACCAAAGGCTCAGCGTGCCGTGCCAGAACCAGATTAGGGCCTGAAGCCATCCTGCGGTGTTGCGGCCAGCTCAAAAGAAAGCGAGTTGAAGAAAGGAGCTCAGGGGCACTGTAATTCACAAACCTGCAGAGTTATAAATGACAGCTATCGTCCAAAAATATACCGAAGTAAGGCTGCCAAGAGGACTTGAAAGCGGGGCAGAATTGCAGGAAACCGATTTCAGGAGGTAGACTGGAATTGCATTGAAAGCATAGGAAAAGAGGCAGAACGTCCACAATGATGCACTTGGCCAAAAAGGGCGTATGCGTTTTTTCCTGAATATATTCAGGAAAAAACGCATACGCCCTTTTTGGCCAACCAAGCAAGCTTGCAAAGGAAATCTGCACTACAATGAAGTCTCACTTCCCCCCGGTCAAAAGGGCCATCTGAAAAAAGTGTAAAATCCAGAAAGGCAGGACAGGCCATGGAGAACTGGGAGCCTTGTTATGCTGATGGGCGGGATGTAAATTGCCAACAGACACTCGGGAGAAGTGTATGGTGTTTCCTGAAACATCTAAGAAACAAAGCAACAGAGCCTAGGGCACTTCCACTTATGGTCCTATAGCTTAGAGAAATTAAAATCAAAAAGACACAGCCACCCCAAAGTTTGGGACGCCTCTGTTTACAAGAACCTCGTTTACCGTACAAGTTCAATATCACAGAAAGTGAAAAATGGATAAAGAACTTGTGGTACTTACGTACAATGCAGTATCACTCAGCAATGAAATCTATGTCATCAGGCCCTTAGCAGCACAATGAGTGGATTCAGGTATGATGATTCTAACTGAAATAAGTCACACAGAAAAAGAAACATCATAAGATATCACTAATACACGGAATGTAAACTTGGCTACACAGGAACTGAATTCCAAAACAGAACAGGGTCTCAAATTTAGAAAACCAACTTATGCTTGCTTAAGGGGAAAGGTGAGTTGGGGTGCTGCATAAAACCAGAGATTGAAATGAGCACAGATAAAGTTCCTTAAGCCAAATATGGAATAGACAAGAGCTACTCCTTGCTCAACGAAATGGACTCAACACCGCATATTAAACGCCTAAGAATGTACCTGACTAGTAAGTATCTTAAAACCTATGGATTGCTATGTCTCCAAAAGAGAACCAAGCATGTGTACAGGGGCATAAATGCAGCAGTGATAGGATTGGAGAGGTTCGGTGAGCAAATGAAGACCCTTTGAAGTCATATTGCATGGTACCCATTCCACGGGTTTCAACTACCCAGGTTTAAGGTATTCTTCTTTCAGCTAAAACATGCATGTGGAACCTAGAGTATGATCAACCATGTGATCGGGATACGTGTTCAAATATGTCTCAGTTTTCGTACCCTGGTACTCGGGTGCAACATTCCTGACGCTTTACTAACACTCTCCCAACTTGGAGAGTCAGTCCCTTTAACCTCCTGTTTGGCCCAGTTTGCAATTTCTGCGGAAGATGAACAGGAATAGGGAGAACCAATGAGAGACTAGCTGGAGGTGTCTGGACGGGCAAATTTAACTCTCATTTCCCACCAGGAAGAGGAATTAACCAAAGGCTCAGCGTGCCGTGCCCGAAACAGATTAGGGCCTGAAGCCATCTTGCGGGGTTGCGGCCAGCTCAAAAGAAAGCGAGTTGAAGAAAGGAGCTCAGGGGCACTGTAATTCACAAACCTGCAGAGTTATAAATGACAGCTATCGTCCAAAAATATACTGAAGTAAGGCTGCCAAGAGGACTTGAAAGCGGGGCAGAATTGCAGGAAACCGATTTCAGGAGGTAGACTGGAATTGCATTGAAAGCATAGGAAAAGAGGCAGAACGTCCACAATGATGCACTTGGCCAAAAAGGGCGTATGCGTTTTTTCCTGAATATATTCAGGAAAAAACGCATACGCACTTTTTGGCCAACCAAGCAAGCTTGCAAAGGAAATCTGCACTACAATGAAGTCTCACTTCCCCCCGGTCAAAAGGGCCATCTGAAAAAAGTGTAAAATCCAGAAAGGCAGGACAGGCCATGGAGAACTGGGAGCCTTGTTATGCTGATGGGCGGGATATAAATTGCCAACAGACACTCCGGAGAAGTGTATGGTGTTTCCTGAAACATCTAAAAAACAAAGCAACAGAGCCTAGGGCACTTCCACTTATGGTCCTATAGCTTAGGGAAATTAAAATCAAAAAGACACAGCCACCCCAAAGTTTGGAACGGCTCTGTTTACAAGAACCTCGTTTACAGTACAAGTTCAACATCGCAGAAATTGAAAAATGGATAAAGAAGTTGTGGTATATACGTACAAAACAATATCACTCAGCACTGAAATCTATGTCATCAGGCCCTTAGCAGCACAATGAGTGGATTCAGATATGATGATTATAACTGAAATAAGTCACACAGAAAAAGAAACTTCATAAGATATCAGTAATACACGGAATGTAAACTTGGCTACACAGGAACTGAATTACAGAACAGAACAGGGTCTCAAATTTAGAAAACCAACTTATGCTTGCTTAAGGGTAAAGGTGAGTTGGGGTGCTGCATAAAACCAGAGATTGAAATGAGCACAGATAAAGTTCCTTAAGCCAAATATGGAATAGACAAGAGCTACTCCTTGCTCAACGAAATGGACTCAACACCGCATATTAAACGCCTAAGAATGTACCTGACTAGTAAGTATCTTAAAACCTATGGAATGCTATGTCTCCAAAAGAGAATCAAGCGTGTGTACAGGGGCATAAACGCAGCAGTGATAGGATTGGAGAGGTTCGGTGAGCAAATGAAGACCCTTTGAAGTCATATTGCATGGTACCCATTCCACGGGTCTCAACTCTCCAGGTTTAAGGTATTCTTCCTTCAGCTAAAACATGCATGAGGAACCTAGAGTATGATCAACCATGTGATCGGGAGACGTGTTCAAATATGTCTCAGTTTTCGTACCCTGGTACTCGGGTGCAACATTCCAGACGCTTTACTAACACTCTCCCGACTTGGAGAGTCAGTTCCTTAATCTCCTGTTTGGCCCAGTTTGCAATTTCAGCGGAAGATGAACAGGAATAGCGAGATCCAATGAGAGACTAGCTGGAGGTGTCTGGACGGGCAAATTTAACTCTCATTTCCCACCAGGAAGAGGAATTAACCAAAGGCTCAGCGTGCCGTGCCAGAACCAGATTAGGGCCTGAAGCCATCCTGCGGTGTTGCGGCCAGGTCACAAGAAAGCGAGTTGAAGAAAGGAGCTCAGGGGCACTGTAATTCACAAACCTGCAGAGTTATAAATGACAGCTATCGTCCAAAAATATACTGAAGGAAGGCTGCCAAGAGGACTTGAAAGCGGGGCAGAATTGCAGGAAACCGATTTCAGGAGGTAGACTGGAATTGCATTGAAAGCATAGGAAAAGAGGCAGAACGTCCACAATGATGCACTTGGCCAAAAAGGGCGTATGCGTTTTTTCCTGAATATATTCAGGAAAAAACGCATACGCCCTTTTTGGCCAACCAAGCAAGCTTGCAAAGGAAATCTGCACTACAATGAAGTCTCACTTCCCCCCGGTCAAAAGGGCCATCTGAAAAAAGTGTAAAATCCAGAAAGGCAGGACAGGCCATGGAGAACTGGGAGCCTTGTTATGCTGATGGGCGAGATGTAAATTGCCAACAGACACTCGGGAGAAGTGTATGGTGTTTCCTGAAACATCTAAGAAACAAAGCAACAGAGCCTAGGGCACTTCCACTTATGGTCCTATAGCTTAGGGAAATTAAAATCAAAAAGACACAGCCACCCCAAAGTTTGGAACGGCTCTGTTTACAAGAACCTCGTTTACAGTACAAGTTCAACATCGCAGAAATTGAAAAATGGATAAAGAAGTTGTGGTATATACTTACAAAGCAATATCACTCATCACTGACATCTATGTCATCAGGCCCTTAGCAGCACAATGAGTGGATTCAGATATGATGATTCTAACTGAAATAAGTCACAGAGAAAAAGAAACATCATAAGATATCAGTAATACACGGAATGTAAACTTGGCTACACAGGAACTGAATTACAGAACAGAACAGGATCTCAAATTTAGAAAACCAACTTATGCTTGCTTAAGGGTAAAGGTGAGTTGGGGTGCTGCATAAAACCAGAGATTGAAAGGAGCACAGATAAAGTTCCTTAAGCCAAATATGGAATAGACAAGAGCTACTCCTTGCTCAACGAAATGGACTCAACACCCCATATTCAACGCCTAAGAATGTACCTGACAAGTAAGTATCTTAAAACCTATGGATTGCTATGTCTCCGAATGAGAATCAAGCATGTGTACAGGGGCATAAACGCAGCAGTGATAGGATTGGAGAGGTTCGGTGGGCAAATGAAGACCCTTTGAAGTCATATTGCATGGTACCCATTCCACGGGTCTCAACTCTCCAGGTTTAAGGTATTTTTCCTTCAGCTAAAACATGCATGTGGAACCTAGAGTATGATCAACCATGTGATCGGGAGACGTGTTCAAATATGTCTCAGTTTTGGTACCCTGGTACTCGGGTGCAACATTCCAGATGCTTTACTAACACTCTCCCGACTTCGAGAGTCAGTCCCTTTAACCTCCTGTTTGGCCCAGTTTGCAATTTCTGCGGAAGATGAACAGGAATAGCGAGAACCAATGAGAGACTAGCTGGAGGTGTCTGGACCGGCAAATTTAACTCTCATTTCCCACCAGGAAGAGGAATTAACCAAAGGCTCAGCGTGCCATGCCGGAACCAGATTAGGGCCTGAAGCCATCTTGCGGTGTTGCGGCCAGGTCACAAGAAAGCGAGTTGAAGAAAGGAGCTCAGGGGCACTGTAATTCACAAACCTGCAGAGTTATAAATAACAGCTATCGTCCAAAAATATACTGAAGGAAGGCTGCCAAGAGGACTTGAAAGCGGGGCAGAATTGCAGGAAACCGATTTCAGGAGGTAGACTGGAATTGCATTGAAAGCATAGGAAAAGAGGCAGAACGTCCACAATGATGCACTTGGCCATAAATGGCGTATGCGTTTTTTCCTGAATATATTCAGGAAAAAACGCATACGCCCTTTTTGGCCAACCAAGCAACCTTGCAAAGGAAATCTGCACTACAATGAAGTCTCACTTCCCCCCAGTCAAAAGGGCTATCTGAAAAAAGTGTAAAATCCAGAAAGTCAGGACAGGCCATGGAGAACTGGGAGCCTTGTTATGCTGATGGGCGGGATGTAAATTGCCAACAGACACTCGGGAGAAGTGTATGGTGTTTCCTGAAACATCTAAAAACAAAGCAACAGAGCCTAGGGCACTTCCACTTATGGTCCTATAGATTAGGGAAATTAAAATCAAAAAGACACAGCCACCCCAAAGTTTGGGACGCCTCTGTTTACAAGAACCTCGTTTACCGTACAAGTTCAATATCACAGAAAGTGAAAAATGGATAAAGAACTTGTGGTACTTACGTACAATGCAGTATCACTCAGCAATGAAATCTATGTCATCAGGCCCGTAGCAGCATAATGAGTGGATTCAGTTACGATGATTCTAACTGAAATAAGTCACACAGGAAAAGAAACATCATAAGATATCAGTAATACACGGAATGTAAACTTGACTACACAGGAACTGAATTCCAAAAGAGAACAGGGTCTCAAATTTAGAAAACCAACTTATGCTTGCTTAAGGGGAAAGGTGAGTTGGGGTGCTGCTAAAAAACAGAGATTGAAATGAGCACAGATAAAGTTCCTTAAGCCAAATATGGAATAGACAAGAGCTACTCCTTGCTCAACGAAATGGACTCAACACCGCATATTAAACGCCTAAGAATGTACCTGACTAGTAAGTATCTTAAAACCTATGGATTGCTATGTCTCCGAAAGAGAATCAAGCGTGTGTACAGGGGCATAAACGCAGCAGTGATAGGATTGGAGAGGTTCGGTGAGCAAATGAAGACCCTTTGAAGTCATATTGCATGGTACCCATTCCACGGGTCTCAACTCTCCAGGTTTAAGGTATTCTTCCTTCAGCTAAAACATGCATGTGGAACCTAGAGTATGATCAACCATGTGATCGGGAGACGTGTTCAAATATGTCTCAGTTTTGGTACCCTGGTACTCGGGTGCAACATTCCAGATGCTTTACTAACACTCTCCCGACTTCGAGAGTCAGTCCCTTTAACCTCCTGTTTGGCCCAGTTTGCAATTTCTGCGGAAGATGAACAGGAATAGCGAGAACCAATGAGAGACTAGCTGGAGGTGTCTGGACCGGCAAATTTAACTCTCATTTCCCACCAGGAAGAGGAATTAACCAAAGGCTCAGCGTGCCGTGCCGGAACCAGATTAGGGCCTGAAGCCATCTTGCGGTGTTGCGGCCAGGTCACAAGAAAGCGAGTTGAAGAAAGGAGCTCAGGGGCACTGTAATTCACAAACCTGCAGAGTTATAAATGACAGCTATCGTCCAAAAATATACTGAAGTAAGGCTGCCAAGAGGACTTGAAAGCGGGGCAGAATTGCAGGAAACCGATTTCAGGAGGTAGACTGGAATTGCATTGAAAGCATAGGAAAAGAGGCAGAACGTCCACAATGATGCACTTGGCCAAAAAGGGCGTATGCGTTTTTTCCTGAATATATTCAGGAAAAAACGCATACGCCCTTTTTGGCCAAGCAAGCAAGCTTGCAAACGAAATCTGCACTACAATGAAGTCTCACTTCCCCCCGGTCAAAAGGGCCATCTGAAAAAAGTGTAAAATCCAGAAAGACAGGACAGGCCATGGAGAACTGGGATCCTTGTTATGCTGATGGGCGGGATGTAAATTGCCAAGAGACACTCGGGAGAAGTGTATGGTGTTTCCTGAAACATCTAAAAAACAAAGCAACAGAGCCTAGGGCACTTCCACTTATGGTCCTATAGCTTAGGGAAATTAAAATCAAAAAGACACAGCCACCCCAAAGTTTGGGACGCCTCTGTTTACAAGAACATCATTTACCGTACAAGTTCAATATCACAGAAAGTGAAAAATGGATAAAGAACTTGTGGTACTTACGTACAATGCAGTATCACTCAGCAATGAAATCTATGTCATCAGGCCCGTAGCAGCATAATGAGTGGATTCAGGTACGATGATTCTAACTGAAATAAGTCACACAGAAAAAGAAACATCATAAGATATCACTAATACACGGAATGTAAACTTGGCTACACAAAAACTGAATTCCAAAACAGAAGAGGGTCTCAAATTTAGAAAACCAACTTATGCTTGCTTAAGGGGAAAGGTGAGTTGGGGTGCTGCATAAAACCAGAGATTGAAATGAGCACAGATAAAGTTCCTTAAGCCAAATATGGAATAGAGAAGAGCTACTCCTTGCTCAATGAAATGAACTCAACACCCCATATTAAACGCCTAAGAATCTACCTGACTAGTAAGTATATTAAAACCTATGGATTGCTATGTCTCCATAAGAGAATCAAGCGTGTGTACAGGGGCATAAACGCAGCAGTGATAGGATTGGAGAGGTTCGGTGAGCAAATGAAGACCCTTTGAAGTCATATTGCATGGTACCCATTCCACGGGTCTCAACTCTCCAGGTTTAAGGTATTCTTCCTTCAGCTAAAACATGCATGTGGAACCTAGAGTATGATCAACCATGTGATCGGGAGACGTGTTCAAATATGTCTCAGTTTTCGTACCCTGGTACTCGGGTGCAACATTCCAGACGCTTTACTAACACTCTCCCGACTTGGAGAGTCAATCCCTTTAACCTCCTGTTTGGCCCAGTTTGCAATTTCTGCGGAAGATGAACAGGAATAGCGAGAACCAATGAGAGACTAGCTGGAGGTGTCTGGACGGGCAAATTTAACTCTCATTTCCCACCAGGAAGAGGAATTAACCAAAGGCTCAGCGTGCCGTGCCGGAACCAGATTAGGGCATGAAGCCATCCTGCGGTGTTGCGGCCAGCTCAAAAGAAAGCGAGTTGAAGAAAGGAGCTCAGGGGCACTGTAATTCACAAACCTGCAGAGTTATAAATGACAGCTATCGTCCAAAAATATACTGAAGTAAGGCTGCCAAGAGGACTTGAAAGCAGGGCAGAATTGCAGGAAACCGATTTCAGGAGGTAGACTGGAATTGCATTGAAAGCATAGGAAAAGAGGCAGAACGTCCACAATGATGCACTTGGCCAAAAAGGGCGTATGCGTTTTTTCCTGAATATATTCAGGAAAAAACGCATACGCCCTTTTTGGCCAACCAAGCAAGCTTGCAAAGGAAATCTGCACTACAATGAAGTCTCACTTCCCCCCGGTCAAAAGGGCCATCTGAAAAAAGTGTAAAATCCAGAAAGGCAGGACAGGCCATGGAGAACTGGGAGCCTTGTTATGCTGATGGGCGGGATGTAAATTGCCAACAGACACTCGGGAGAAGTGTATGCTGTTTCCTGAAACATCTAAAAAACAAAGCAACAGAGCCTAGGGCACATCCACTTATGGTCCTATAGCTTAGAGAAATTAAAATCAAAAAGACACAGCCACCCCAAAGTTTGGGACGCCTCTGTTTACAAGAACCTCCTTTACCGTACAAGTTCAATATCACAGAAAGTGAAAAATGGATAAAGAACTTGTGGTACTTACGTACAATGCAGTATCACTCAGCAATGAAATCTATGTCATCAGGCCCTTAGCAGCACAATGAGTGGATTCAGGTACGATGATTCTAACTGAAATAAGTCACACAGAAAAAGAAACATCATAAGATATCAGTAATACACGGAATGTAAACTTGGCTACACAGGAACTGAATTCCAAAACAGAACAGGGTCTCAAATTTAGAAAACCAACTTATGCTTGCTTAAGGGGAAAGGTGAGTTGGGGTGCTGCATAAAAACAGAGATTGAAATGAACACAGATAAAGTTCCTTAAGCCAAATATGGAATAGACAAGAGCTACTCCTTGCTCAACGAAATGGACTCAACACCGCATATTAAACGCCTAAGAATGTACCTGACTAGTAAGTATCTTAAAACCTATGGATTGCTATGTCTCCGAAAGAGAACCAAGCATGTGTACAGGGGCATAAATGCAGCAGTGATAGGATTGGAGAGGTTCGGTGAGCAAATGAAGACCCTTTGAAGTCATATTGCATGGTACCCATTCCACGGGTTTCAACTACCCAGGTTTAAGGTATTCTTCCTTCAGCTAAAACATGCATGTGGAACCTAGAGTATGATCAACCATGTGATCGGGATACGTGTTCAAATATGTCTCAGTTTTGGTACCCTGGTACTCGGGTGCAACATTCCAGACGCTTTACTAACACTCTCCCCACTTGGAGAGTCAGCGCCTTTAACCTCCTGTTTGGCCCAGTTTTCAATTTCTGCGGAAGATGAACAGGAATAGGGAGAACCAATGAGAGACTAGCTGGAGGTGTCTGGACGGGCAAATTTAACTCTCATTTCCCACCAGGAAGAGGAATTAACCAAAGGCTCAGCGTGCCGTGCCCGAAACAGATTAGGGCCTGAAGCCATCCTCCGGTGTTGCGGCCAGCTCACAACACAGCGAGTTGAAGAAAGGAGCTCAGGGGCACTGTAATGCACAAACCTGCAGAGTTATAAATGACAGCTATCGTCCAAAAATATACTGAAGTAAGGCTGCCAAGAGGACTTGAAAGCGGGGCAGAATTGCAGGAAACCGATTTCAGGAGGTAGACTGGAATTGCATTGAAAGCATAGGAAAAGAGGCAGAACGTCCACAATGATGCACTTGGCCAAAAAGGGCGTATGCGTTTTTTCCTGAATATATTCAGGAAAAAACGCATACGCCCTTTTTGGCCAACCAAGCAAGCTTGCAAAGGAAATCTGCACTACAATGAAGTCTCACTTCCCCCCGGTCAAAAGGGCCATCTGAAAAAAGTGTAAAATCCAGAAAGGCAGGACAGGCCATGGAGAACTGGGAGCCTTGTTATGCTGATGGGCGGGATGTAAATTGCCAACAGACACTCGGGAGAAGTGTATGGTGTTTCCTGAAACATCTAAAAAACAAAGCAACAGAGCCTAGGGCACTTCCACTTATGGTCCTATAGCTTAGGGAAATTAAAATCAAAAAGACACAGCCACCCCAAAGTTTGGAACGGCTCTGTTTACAAGAACCTCGTTTACAGTACAAGTTCAACATCGCAGAAATTGAAAAATGGATAAAGAAGTTGTGGTATATACTTACAAAGCAATATCACTCATCACTGAAATCTATGTCATCAGGACCTTAGCAGCACAATGAGTGGATTCAGATATGATGATTCTAACTGAAATAAGTCACACAGAAAAAGAAACATCATAAGATATCAGTAATACACGGAATGTAAACTTGGCTACACAGGAACTGAATTACAGAACAGAACAGGGTCTCAAATTTAGAAAACCAACTTATGCTTGCTTAAGGGTAAAGGTGAGTTGGGGTGCTGCATAAAACCAGAGATTGAAAGGAGCACAGATAAAGTTCCTTAAGCCAAATATGGAATAGACAAGAGCTACTCCTTGCTCAACGAAATGGACTCAACACCCCATATTCAACGCCTAAGAATGTACCTGACAAGTAAGTATCTTAAATCCTATGGATTGCTATGTCTCCGAAAGAGAATCAAGCATGTGTACAGGGGCATAAACGCAGCAGTGATAGGATTGGAGAGGTTCGGTGGGCAAATGAAGACCCTTTGAAGTCTTATTGCATGGTACCCATTCCACGGGTCTCAACTCTCCAGGTTTAAGGTATTCTTCCTTCAGCTAAAACATGCATGTGGAACCTAGAGTATGATCAACCATGTGATCGGGAGACGTGTTCAAATATGTCTCAGTTTTGGTACCCTGGTACTCGGGTGCAACATTCCAGATGCTTTACTAACACTCTCCCGACTTGGAGAGTCAGTCCCTTTAACCTCCTGTTTGGCCCAGTTTGCAATTTCTGCGGAAGATGAACAGGAATAGCGAGAACCAATGAGAGACTAGCTGGAGGTGTCTGGACGGGCAAATTTAACTCTCATTTCCCACCAGGAAGAGGAATTAACCAAAGGCTCAGCGTGCAGTGCCGGAACCAGATTAGGGCCTGAAGCCATCCTGCGGTGTTGCGGCCAGGTCACAAGAAAGCGAGTTGAAGAAAGGAGCTCAGGGGCACTGTAATTCACAAACCTGCAGAGTTATAAATGACAGCTATCGTCCAAAAATATACTGAAGGAAGGCTACCAAGAGGACTTGAAAGCGGGGCAGAATTGCAGGAAACCGATTTCAGGAGGTAGACTGGAATTGCATTGAAAGCATAGGAAAAGAGGCAGAACGTCCACAATGATGCACTTGGCCAAAAAGGGCGTATGCGTTTTTTCCTGAATATATTCAGGAAAAAACGCATACGCACTTTTTGGCCAACCAAGCAACCTTGCAAAGGAAATCTGCACTACAATGAAGTCTCACTTCCCCCCAGTCAAAAGGGCTATCTGAAAAAAGTGTAAAATCCAGAAAGGCAGGACAGGCCATGGAGAACTGGGAGCCTTGTTATGCTGATGGGCGGGATGTAAATTGCCAACAGACACTCGGGAGAAGTGTATGGTGTTTCCTGAAACATCTAAAAAACAAAGCAACAGAGCCTAGGGCACTTCCACTTATGGTCCTATAGCTTAGGGAAATTAAAATCAAAAAGACACAGCCACCCCAAAGTTTGGGACGCCTCTGTTTACAAGAACCTCGTTTACCGTAAAAGTTCAACAACGCAGAAAGTAAAAAATGGATAAAGAACTTGTGGTACTTACGTACAATACAGTATCACTCAGCAATGAAATCTATGTCATCAGGCCTGTAGCAGCATAATGAGTGGATTCAGGTACGATGATTCTAATTGAAATAAGACACACAGAAAAAGAAACATCATAAGATATCACTAATACACGGAATGTAAACTTGGCTACACAGGAACTGAATTCCAAAACAGAACAGGGTCTCAAATTTAGAAAACCAACTTATGTTTGCTTAAGGGGAAAGGTGAGTTGGGGTGCTGCATAAAACCAGAGATTGAAATGAGCACAGATAAAGTTCCTTAAGCCAAATATGGAATAGACAAGAGCTACTCCTTGCTCAACGAAATGGACTCAACACCCCATATTAAACGCCTAGGAATGTACCTGACTAGTAAGTATCTTAAAACCTATGGATTGCTATGTCTCCATAAGAGAATCAAGCGTGTGTACAGGGGCATAAACGCAGCAGTGATAGGATTGGAGAGGTTCGGTGAGCAAATGAAGACCCTTTGAAGTCATATTGCATGGTACCCATTCCACGGGTCTCAACTCTCCAGGTTTAAGGTATTCTTCCTTCAGCTAAAACATGCATGTGGAACCTAGAGTATGATCAACCATGTGATCGGGAGACGTGTTCAAATATGTCTCAGTTTTCGTACCCTGGTACTCGGGTGCAACATTCCAGACGCTTTACTAACACTCTCCCGACTTGGAGAGTCAGTCCCTTTAACCTCCTGTTTGGCCCAGTTTGCAATTTCTGCGGAAGATGAACAGGAATAGCGAGAACCAATGAGAGACTAGCTGGAGGTGTCTGGACGGGCAAATTTAACTCTCATATCCCACCAGGAAGAGGAATTAACCAAAGGCTCAGCGTGCAGTGCCGGAACCAGATTAGGGCCTGAAGCCATCCTGCGGTGTTGCGGCCAGCTCAAAAGAAAGCGAGTTGAAGAAAGGAGCTCAGGGGCACTGTAATTCACAAACCTGCAGAGTTATAAATGACAGCTATCGTCCAAAAATATACTGAAGTAAGGCTGCCAAGAGGACTTGAAAGCGGGGCAGAATTGCAGGAAAC
The DNA here is from genome assembly GCF_964374135.1 of Grampus griseus. Lineage (NCBI taxonomy): Eukaryota > Metazoa > Chordata > Mammalia > Artiodactyla > Delphinidae > Grampus > Grampus griseus. The sequence continues at coordinate 189,596 of NW_028133011.1, read as the reverse complement.
CAATTTCAGGAGGTAGACTGGAATTGCATTGAAAGCATAGGAAAAGAGGCAGAACGTCCACAATGATGCACTTGGCCAAAAAGGGCGTATGCGTTTTTTCCTGAATATATTCAGGAAAAAACGCATACGCCCTTTTTGGCCAACCAAGCAAGCTTGCAAAGGAAATCTGCACTACAATGAAGTCTCACTTCCCCCCGGTCAAAAGGGCCATCTGAAAAAAGTGTAAAATCCAGAAAGGCAGGACAGGCCATGGAGAACTGGGAGCCTTGTTATGCTGATGGGCGGGATGTAAATTGCCAACAGACACTCGGGAGAAGTGTATGGTGTTTCCTGAAATATCTAAAAAACAAAGCAACAGATCCTAGGGCACTTCCACTTATGGTCCTATAGCTTAGGGAAATTAAAATCAAAAAGACACAGCCAACCAAAAGTTTGCGACGCCTCTGTTTACAAGAACCTCGTTTACAGTACAAGTTCAACATCGCAGAAAGTGAAAAATGGATAAAGAAGTTGTGGTATTTACGTACAATGCAGTATCACTCAGCAATGAAATCTATGTCATCAGGCCCTTAGCAGCACAATGAGTGGATTCAGGTACGATGATTCTAACTGAAATAAGTCACACAGAAAAAGAAACATCATAAGATATCAGTAATACACGGAATGTAAACTTGGCTACACAGGAACTGAATTCCAAAACAGAACAGGGTCTCAAATTTAGAAAACCAACTTATGCTTGCTTAAGGGGAAAGGTGAGTTGGGGTGCTGCATAAAAACAGAGATTGAAATGAACACAGATAAAGTTCCTTAAGCCAAATATGGAATAGACAAGAGCTACTCCTTGCTCAATGAAATGGACTCAACACCGCATATTAAACGCCTAAGAATGTACCTGACTAGTAAGTATCTTAAAACCTATGGATTGCTATGTCTCCGAAAGAGAACCAAGCATGTGTACAGGGGCATAAGCGCAGCAGTGATAGGATTGGAGAGGTTCGGTGAGCAAATGAAGACCCTTTGAAGTCATATTGCATGGTACCCATTCCACGGGTTTCAACTACCCAGGTTTAAGGTATTCTTCCTTCAGCTAAAACATGCATGTGGAACCTAGAGTATGATCAACCATGTGATCGGGATACGTGTTCAAATATGTCTCAGTTTTGGTACCCTGGTACTCGGGTGCAACATTCCAGACGCTTTACTAACACTCTCCCCACTTGGAGAGTCAGCGCCTTTAACCTCCTGTTTGGCCCAGTTTGCAATTTCTGCGGAAGATGAACAGGAATAGGGAGAACCAATGAGAGACTAGCTGGAGGTGTCTGGACGGGCAAATTTAACTCTCATTTCCCACCAGGAAGAGGAATTAACCAAAGGCTCAGCGTGCCGTGCCCGAAACAGATTAGGGCCTGAAGCCATCTTGCGGTGTTGCGGCCAGCTCAAAAGAAAGCGAGTTGAAGAAAGGAGCTCAGGGGCACTGTAATTCACAAACCTGCAGAGTTATAAATGACAGCTATCGTCCAAAAATATACTGAAGTAAGGCTGCCAAGAGGACTTGAAAGCGGGGCAGAATTGCAGGAAACCGATTTCAGGAGGTAGACTGGAATTGCATTGAAAGCATAGGAAAAGAGGCAGAACGTCCACAATGATGCACTTGGCCAAAAAGGGCGTATGCGTTTTTTCCTGAATATATTCAGGAAAAAACGCATACGCCCTTTTTGGCCAACCAAGCAAGCTTGCAAAGGAAATCTGCACTACAATGAAGTCTCACTTCCCCCCGGTCAAAAGGGCCATCTGAAAAAAGTGTAAAATCCAGAAAGGCAGGACAGGCCATGGAGAACTGGGAGCCTTGTTATGCTGATGGGCGGGATGTAAATTGCCAACAGACACTCGGGAGAAGTGTATGGTGTTTCCTGAAACATCTAAAAAACAAAGCAACAGAGCCTAGGGCACTTCCACTTATGGTCCTATAGCTTAGGGAAATTAAAATAAAAAAGACACAGCCACCCCAAAGTTTGGAACGGCTCTGTTTACAAGAACCTCGTTTACAGTACAAGTTCAACATCGCAGAAATTGAAAAATGGATAAAGAAGTTGTGGTATATACTTACAAAGCAATATCACTCATCACTGAAATCTATGTCATCAGGACCTTAGCAGCACAATGAGTGGATTCAGATATGATGATTCTAACTGAAATAAGTCACACAGAAAAAGAAACATCATAAGATATCAGTAATACACGGAATGTAAACTTGGCTACACAGGAACTGAATTACAGAACAGAACAGGGTCTCAAATTTAGAAAACCAACTTATGCTTGCTTAAGGGTAAAGGTGAGTTGGGGTGCTGCATAAAACCAGAGATTGAAAGGAGCACAGATAAAGTTCCTTAAGCCAAATATGGAATAGACAAGAGCTACTCCTTGCTCAACGAAATGGACTCAACACCCCATATTCAACGCCTAAGAATGTACCTGACAAGTAAGTATCTTAAAACCTATGGATTGCTATGTCTCCGAAAGAGAATCAAGCATGTGTACAGGGGCATAAACGCAGCAGTGATAGGATTGGAGAGGTTCGGTGGGCAAATGAAGACCCTTTGAAGTCATATTGCATGGTACCCATTCCACGGGTCTCAACTCTCCAGGTTTAAGGTATTCTTTCTTCAGCTAAAACATGCATGTGGAACCTAGAGTATGATCAACCATGTGATCGGGAGACGTGTTCAAATATGTCTCAGTTTTGGTACCCTGGTACTCGGGTGCAACATTCCAGACGCTTTACTAACACTCTCCCGACTTGGAGAGTCAGTCCCTTTAACCTCCTGTTTGGCCCAGTTTGCAATTTCTGCGGAAGATGAACAGGAATAGCGAGAACCAATGAGAGACTAGCTGGAGGTGTCTGGACGGGCAAATTTAACTCTCATTTCCCACCAGGAAGAGGAATTAACCAAAGGCTCAGCGTCCCGTGCCGGAACCAGATTAGGGCCTGAAGCCATCCTGCGGTGTTGCGGCCAGGTCACAAGAAAGCGAGTTGAAGAAAGGAGCTCAGGGACACTGTAATTCACAAACCTGCAGAGTTATAAATGACAGCTATCGTCCAAAAATATACTGAAGTAAGGCTGCCAAGAGGACTTGAAAGCGGGGCAGAATTGCAGGAAACCGATTTCAGGAGGTAGACAGGAATTGCATTGAAAGCATAGGAAAAGAGGCAGAATGTCCACAATGATGCACTTGGCCAAAAAGGGCATATGCGTTTTTTCCTGAATATATTCAGGAAAAAACGCATATGCCCTTTTTGGCCAACCAAGCAAGCTTGCAAAGGAAATCTGCACTACAATGAAGTCTCACTTCCCCCCGGTCAAAAGGGCCATCTGAAAAAAGTGTAAAATCCAGAAAGGCAGGACAGGCCATGGAGAACTGGGAGCCTTGTTATGCTGATGGGCGGGATGTAAATTGCCAACAGACACTCGGGAGAAGTGTATGGTGTTTCCTGAAACATCTAAAAAACAAAGCAACAGAGCCTAGGGCACTTCCACTTATGGTCCTATAGCTTAGGGAAATTAAAATCAAAAAGACACAGCCACCCCAAAGTTTGGGACGCCTCTGTTTACAAGAACCTCGTTTACAGTACAAGTTCAATATCACACAAAGTGAAAAATGGATAAAGAACTTGTGGTACTTACGTACAATGCAGTATCACTCAGCAATGAAATCTATGTCATCAGGCCCGTACCAGCATAATGAGTGGATTCAGGTACAATGATTCTAACTGAAATAAGTCACACAGAAAAAGAAACATCATAAGATATCAGTAATACACGGAATGTAAACTTGGCTACACAGGAACTGAATTACAGAACAGAACAGGGTCTCAAATTTAGAAAACCAACTTATGCTTGCTTAAGGGGAAAGGTGAGATGGGGTGCTGCATAAAACCAGAGATTGAAATGAGCACAGATAAAGTTCCTTAAGCCAAATATGGAATAGACAAGAGCTACTCCTTGCTCAACGAAATGGACTCAACACCCCATATTAAACGCCTAAGAATGTACCTGACTAGTAAGTATCTTAAAACCTATGGATTGCTATGTCTCCAAAAGAGAATCAAGCGTGTGTACGGGGGCATAAACGCAGCAGTGATAGGATTGGAGAGGTTCGGTGAGCAAATGAAGACCCTTTGAAGTCATATTGCATGGTACCCATTCCACGGGTCTCAACTCTCCAGGTTTAAGGTATTCTTCCTTCAGCTAAAACATGCATGTGGAACCTAGAGTATGATCAACCATGTGATCGGGAGACGTGTTCAAATATGTCTCAGTTTTGGTACCCTGGTACTCGGGTGCAACATTCCAGACGCTTTACTAACACTCTCCCGACTTGGAGAGTCAGTCCCTTTAACCTCCTGTTTGGCCCAGTTTGCAATTTCTGCGGAAGATGAACAGGAATAGCGAGAACCAATGAGAGACTAGCTGGAGGTGTCTGGACGGGCAAATTTAACTCTCATTTCCCACCAGGAAGAGGAATTAACCAAAGGCTCAGCGTCCCGTGCCGGAACCAGATTAGGGCCTGAAGCCATCCTGCGGTGTTGCGGCCAGGTCACAAGAAAGCGAGTTGAAGAAAGGAGCTCAGGGACACTGTAATTCACAAACCTGCAGAGTTATAAATGACAGCTATCGTCCAAAAATATACTGAAGTAAGGCTGCCAAGAGGACTTGAAAGCGGGGCAGAATTGCAGGAAACCGATTTCAGGAGGTAGACAGGAATTGCATTGAAAGCATAGGAAAAGAGGCAGAATGTCCACAATGATGCACTTGGCCAAAAAGGGCATATGCGTTTTTTCCTGAATATATTCAGGAAAAAACGCATACGCCCTTTTTGGCCAACCAAGCAAGCTTGCAAAGGAAATCTGCACTACAATGAAGTCTCACTTCCCCCCGGTCAAAAGGGCCATCTGAAAAAAGTGTAAAATCCAGAAAGGCAGGACAGGCCATGGAGAACTGGGAGCCTTGTTATGCTGATGGGCGGGATGTAAATTGCCAACAGACACTCGGGAGAAGTGTATGGTGTTTCCTGAAACATCTAAAAAACAAAGCAACAGAGCCTAGGGCACTTCCACTTATGGTCCTATAGCTTAGGGAAATTAAAATCAAAAAGACACAGCCACCCCAAAGTTTGGGACGCCTCTGTTTACAAGAACCTCGTTTACAGTACAAGTTCAATATCACACAAAGTGAAAAATGGATAAAGAACTTGTGGTACTTACGTACAATGCAGTATCACTCAGCAATGAAATCTATGTCATCAGGCCCGTAGCAGCATAATGAGTGGATTCAGGTACAATGATTCTAACTGAAATAAGTCACACAGAAAAAGAAACATCATAAGATATCAGTAATACACGGAATGTAAACTTGGCTACACAGGAACTGAATTACAGAACAGAACAGGGTCTCAAATTTAGAAAACCAACTTATGCTTGCTTAAGGGGAAAGGTGAGATGGGGTGCTGCATAAAACCAGAGATTGAAATGAGCACAGATAAAGTTCCTTAAGCCAAATATGGAATAGACAAGAGCTACTCCTTGCTCAACGAAATGGACTCAACACCCCATATTAAACGCCTAAGAATGTACCTGACTAGTAAGTATCTTAAAACCTATGGATTGCTATGTCTCCAAAAGAGAATCAAGCGTGTGTACGGGGGCATAAACGCAGCAGTGATAGGATTGGAGAGGTTCGGTGAGCAAATGAAGACCCTTTGAAGTCATATTGCATGGTACCCATTCCACGGGTTTCAACTACCCAGGTTTAAGGTATTCTTCCTTCAGCTAAAACATGCATGTGGAACCTAGAGTATGATCAACCATGTGATCGGGAGTCGTGTTCAAATATGTCTCAGTTTTCCTCCCCTGGTACTCGGGTGCAACATTCCAGACGCTTTACTAACACTCTCCCGACTTGGAGAGTCAGTCCCTTTAACCTCCTGTTTGGCCCAGTTTGCAATTTCTGCGGAAGATGAACAGGAATAGCGAGAACCAATGAGAGACTAGCTGGAGGTGTCTGGACGGGCAAATTTAACTCTCATTTCCCACCAGGAAGAGGAATTAACCAAAGGCTCAGCGTGCCGTGCCAGAACCAGATTAGGGCCTGAAGCCATCCTGCGGTGTTGCGGCCAGGTCACAAGAAAGCGAGTTGAAGAAAGGAGCTCAGGGGCACTGTAATTCACAAACCTGCAGAGTTATAAATGACAGCTATCGTCCAAAAATATACTGAAGTAAGGCTGCCAAGAGGACTTGAAAGCGGGGCAGAATTGCAGGAAACCGATTTCAGGAGGTAGACAGGAATTGCATTGAAAGCATAGGAAAAGAGGCAGAACGTCCACAATGATGCACTTGGCCAAAAAGGGCATATGCGTTTTTTCCTGAATATATTCAGGAAAAAACGCATACGCCCTTTTTGGCCAACCAAGCAAGCTTGCAAAGGAAATCTGCACTACAATGAAGTCTCACTTCCCCCCGGTCAAAAGGGCCATCTGAAAAAAGTGTAAAATCCAGAAAGGCAGGACAGGCCATGGAGAACTGGGAGCCTTGTTATGCTGATAGGCTGGATGTAAATTACCAACAGACACTCGGGAGAAGTGTATGGTGTTTCCTGAAACATCTAAAAAACAAAGCAACAGAGCCTAGGGCACTTCCACTTATGGTCCTATAGATTAGGGAAATTAAAATCAAAAAGACACAGCCACCCCAAAGTTTGGGACGCCTCTGTTTACAAGAACCTCGTTTACAGTACAAGTTCAATATCACACAAAGTGAAAAATGGATAAAGAACTTGTGGTACTTACGTACAATGCAGTATCACTCAGCAATGAAATCTATGTCATCAGGCCCGTAGCAGCATAATGAGTGGATTCAGGTACGATGATTCTAACTGAAATAAGTCACACAGAAAAAGAAACATCATAAGATATCAGTAATACACGGAATGTAAACTTGGCTACACAGGAACTGAATTCCAAAACAGAACAGGGTCTCAAATTTAGAAAACCAACTTATGCTTGCTTAAGGGGAAAGGTGAGTTGGGGTGCTGCATAAAACCAGAGATTGAAATGAGCACAGATAAAGTTCCTTAAGCCAAATATGGAATAGACAAGAGCTACTCCTTGCTCAACGAAATGGACTCAACACCCCATATTAAACGCGTAAGAATGTACCTGACTAGTAAGTATCTTAAAACCTATGGATTGCTATGTCTCCAAAAGAGAATCAAGCGTGTGTACGGGGGCATAAACGCAGCAGTGATAGGATTGGAGAGCTTCGGTGAGCAAATGAAGACCCTTTGAAGTCATATTGCATGGTACCCATTCCACGGGTTTCAACTACCCAGGTTTAAGGTATTCTTCCTTCAGCTAAAACATGCATGTGGAACCTAGAGTATGATCAACCATGTGATCGGGAGACGTGTTCAAATATGTCTCAGTTTTCCTCCCCTGGTACTCGGGTGAAACATTCCAGACGCTTTACTAACACTCTCCCCACTTGGAGAGTCAGTCCCTTTAACCTCCTGTTTGGCCCAGTTTGCAATTTCTGCGGAAGATGAACAGGAATAGCGAGAACCAATGAGAGACTAGCTGGAGGTGTCTGGACGGGCAAATTTAACTCTCATTTCCCACCAGGAAGAGGAAATAACCTAAGGCTCAGCGTGCCGTGCCGGAACCAGATTAGGACCTGAAGCCATCCTGCGGTGTTGCGGCCAGCTCAAAAGAAAGCGAGTTGAAGAAAGGAGCTCAGGGGCACTGTAATTCACAAACCTGCAGAGTTATAAATGACAGCTATCGTCCAAAAATATACTGAAGTAAGGCTGCCAAGAGGACTTGAAAGCGGGGCAGAATTGCAGGAAACCGATTTCAGGAGGTAGACTGGAATTGCATTGAAAGCATAGGAAAAGAGGCAGAACGTCCACAATGATGCACTTGGCCAAAAAGGGCGTATGCGTTTTTTCCTGAATATATTCAGGAAAAAACGCATACGCCCTTTTTGGCCAACCAAGCAAGCTTGCAAAGGAAATCTGCACTACAATGAAGTCTCACTTCCCCCCGGTCAAAAGGGCCATCTGAAAAAAGTGTAAAATCCAGAAAGGCAGGACAGGCCATGGAGAACTGGGAGCCTTGTTATGCTGATGGGCGGGATGTAAATTGCCAACAGACACTCGGGAGAAGTGTATGGTGTTTCCTGAAACATCTAAAAAACAAAGCAACAGAGCCTAGGGCACTTCCACTTATGGTCCTATAGCTTAGGGAAATTAAAATCAAAAAGACACAGCCACCCCAAAGTTTGGGACGCCTCTGTTTACAAGAACCTCGTTTACAGTACAAGTTCAACATCGCAGAAAGTGAAAAATGGATAAAGAAGATGTGGTATTTACTTACAAAGCAATATCACTCAACAATGAAATCTATGTCATCAGGCTCTTAGCAGCACAATGAGTGGATTCAGGTATGATGATTCTAACTGAAATAAGTCACACAGAAAAAGAAACATCATAAGATATCACTAATACACGGAATGTAAACTTGGCTACACAGGAACTGAATTACAGAACAGAACAGGGTCTCAAATTTAGAAAACCAACTTATGCTTGCTTAAGAGGAAAGGTGAGTTGGGGTGCTGCATAAAACCAGAGATTGAAATGAGCACAGATAAAGTTCCTTAAGCCAAATATGGAATAGACAAGAGCTACTCCTTGCTCAACGAAATGGACTCAACACCGCATATTAAACGCCTAAGAATGTACCTGACTAGTAAGTATCTTAAAACCTATGGATTGCTATGTCTCCGAAAGAGAATCAAGCATGTGTACAGGGGCATAAACGCAGCAGTGATAGGATTGGAGAGGTTCGGTGAGCAAATGAAGACCCTTTGAAGTCATATTGCATGGTACCCATTCCACGGGTTTCAACTACCCAGGTTTAAGGTATTCTTCCTTCAGCTAAAACATGCATGTGGAACCTAGAGTATGATCAACCATGTGATCGGGAGACGTGTTCAAATATGTCTCAGTTTTCCTCCCCTGGTACTCGGGTGCAACATTCCAGATGCTTTACTAACACTCTCCCGACTTGGAGAATCAGTCCCTTTAACCTCCTGTTTGGCCCAGTTTGCAATTTCCGCGGAAGATGAAAAGGAATAGCGAGAACCAATGAGAGACTAGCTGGAGGTGGCTGGACGGGCAAATTTAAATCTCATTTCCCACCAGGAAGAGGAAATAACCAAAGGCTCAGCGTGCCGTGCCGGAACCAGATTAGGGCCTGAAGCCATCCTGCGGTGTTGCGGCCAGGTCACAAGAAAGCGAGTTGAAGAAAGGAGCTCAGGGGCACTGTAATTCACAAACCTGCACAGTTATAAATGACAGCTATCATCCAAAAACAGACTAAAGTAAGGCTGCCAAGAGGACTTGAAAGCGGGGCAGAATTGCAGGAAACCGATTTCAGGAGGTAGACTGCAATTGCATTGAAAGCATAGGAAAAGAGGCAGAACGTCCACAATGATGCACTTGGCCAAAAAGGGCATATGCGTTTTTTCCTGAATATATTCAGGAAAAAACGCATACACACTTTTTGGCCAACCAAGCAAGCTTGCAAAGGAAATCTGCACTACAATGAAGTCTCACTTCCCCCCGGTCAAAAGGGCCATCTGCAAAAAGTGTAAAATCCAGAAAGGCAGGACAGGCCATGGAGAACTGGGAGCCTTGTTATGCTGATGGGCGGGATGTAAATTGCCAACAGACACTCGGGAGAAGTGTATGGTGTTTCCTGATGCATCTAAAAAACAAAGCAACAGAGCCTAGGGCACTTCTACTTATGGTCCTATAGCTTAGGGAAATTAAAATCAAAAAGACACAGCCACCCCAAAGTTTGGGACGCCTCTGTTTACAAGAACCTCGTTTACCGTACAAGTTCAATATCACAGAAAGTGAAAAATGGATAAAGAACTTGTGGTACTTACGTACAATGCAGTATCACTCAGCAATGAAATCTAAGTCATCAGGCCCGTAGCAGCATAATGAGTGGATTCAGGTACGATGATTCTAACTGAAATAAGTCACACAGAAAAAGAAACATCATAAGATATCCCTAATACACGGAATGTAAAGTTGGCTACACAGGAACTGAATTCCAAAACAGAACAGGGTCTCAAATTTAGAAAACCAACTTATGCTTGCTTAAGGGGAAAGGTGAGTTGGGGTGCTGCATAAAACCAGAGATTGAAATGAGCACAGATAAAGTTCCTTAAGCCAAATATGGAACAGACAAGAGCTACTCCTTGCTCAACGAAATGGACTCAACACCCCATATTAAACGCCTAAGAATGTACCTGACTAGTAAGTATCTTAAAACCTATGGATTGCTATGTCTCCGAAAGAGAATCAAGCATGTGTACAGGGGCATAAACGCAGCAGTGATAGGATTGGAGAGGTTCGGTGAGCAAATGAAGACCCTTTGAAGTCATATTGCATGGTACCCATTCCACGGGTCTCAACTCTCCAGGTTTAAGGTATTCTTCCTTCAGATAAAACATGCATGTTTAACCCAGAGTATGATCAACCGTGTGAACGAGAGACGTGTTCAAATATGTCTCAGTTTTCCTCCCCTGGTACTCGGGTGCAACATTCCAGACGCTTTACTAACACTCTCCCCACTTGGAGAGTCAGCGCCTTTAACCTCCTGTTTGGCCCAGTTTGCAATTTCTGCGGAAGATGAACAGGAATAGGGAGAACCAATGAGAGACTAGCTGGAGGTGTCTGGACGGGCAAATTTAACTCTCATTTCCCATCTGGAAGAGGAAATAACCAAAGGCTCAGCGTGCCGTGCCGGAACCAGATTAGGGCCTGAAGCCATCCTGCGGTGTTGCGGCCAGCTCAAAAGAAAGCGAGTTGAAGAAAGGAGCTCAGGGGCACTGTAATTCACAAACCTGCAGAGTTATAAATGACAGCTATCGTCGAAAAATATACTGAAGTAAGGCTGCCAAGAGGACTTGAAAGCGGGGCAGAATTGCAGGAAACCGATTTCAGGAGGTAGACTGGAATTGCATTGAAAGCATAGGAAAAGAGGCAGAACGTCCACAATAATGCACTTGGCCAAAAAGGGCGTATGCGTTTTTTCCTGAATATATTCAGGAAAAAACGCATACGCGCTTTTTGGCCAACCAAGCAAGCTTGCAAAGGAAATCTGCACTACAATGAAGTCTCACTTCCCCCCGGTCAAAAGGGCCATCTGAAAAAAGTGTAAAATCCAGAAAGGCAGGACAGGCCATGGAGAACTGGGAGCCTTGTTATGCTGATGGGCGGGATGTAAATTGCCATCAGCCACTGGGGAGAAGTGTATGGTGTTTCCTGAAACATCAAAATATCAAAGCAACAGAGCCTAGGGCACATCCACCTATGGTCCTATAGCTTAGGGAAATTAAAATCAAAAAGACACAGCCACCCCAAAGTTTGGGACGGCTCTGTTTACAAGAACCTCATTTACGGTACAAGTTCAATATCGCAGAAAGTGAAAAATGGATAAAGAAGTTGTGGTACTTACGTACAATGCAATATCACTCAGAAATGTAATCTTTGCCATCAGGCCCGTAGCAGCATAATGAGTGGATTCAGGTATGATGATTCTAACTGAAATAAGTCACACAGAAAAAGAAACATCATAAGATATCACTAATACACGGAATGTAAACTTGGCTACACAGGAACTGAATTACAAAACAGAACAGGGTCTCAAATTTAGAAAACCAACTTATGCTTGCTTAAGGGGAAAGGTGAGTTGGGGTGCTGCATAAAACCAGAGATTGAAATGAGCACAGATAAAGTTCCTTAAGCCAAATATGTAATAGACAAGAGCTACTCCTTGCTCAACGAAATGGACACAACACCCCATATTAAACGCCTAAGAATGTACGTGACTATTAAGTATCTTAAAACCTATGGATTGCTATGTCTCCGAAAGAGAATCAAGCATGTGTACAGGGGCATAAGTGCAGCAGTGATAGGATTGGAGAGGTTCGGTGAGCAAATGAAGACCCTTTGAAGTCATATTGCATGGTACCCATTCCACGGGTCTCAACTCTCCAGGTTTAAGGTATTCTTCCTTCAGCTAAAACATGAACGTGGAACCCAGAGTATGATCAACCGTGTGATCGGGAGGCGTGTTCAAATATGTCTCAGTTTTCGTCCCCTGGTACACGGGTGCAACATTCCAGACGCTTTACTAACACTCTCCCCACTTGGAGAGTCAGTGCCTTTAACCTCCTGTTTGGCCCAGTTTGCAATTTCTGCGGAAGATGAACAGGAATAGGGAGCACCAATGAGAGACTAGCTGGAGGTGTCTGGACGGGCAAATTTAACTCTCATTTCCCACCAGGAAGAGGAATTAACCGAAGGCTCAGCGTGCCATGCCAAAACCAGATTAGGGCCTGAAGCAATCCTGCGGTGTTGCGGCCAGCTCACAAGAAAGCGAGTTGAAGAAAGGAGCTCAGGGGCACTGTAATTCACAAACCTGCAGACTTATAAATGACAGCTATGGTCCAAAAATATACTGAAGTAAGGCTGCCAAGAGGACTTGAAAGCGGGGCAGAATTGCAGGAAACCGATTTCAGGAGGTAGACTGGAATTGCATTGAAAGCATAGGAAAAGAGGCAGAACGTCCACAATGATGCACTTGGCCAAAAAGGGCGTATGCGTTTTTTCCTGAATATATTCAGGAAAAAACGCATACGCCCTTTTTGGCCAACCAAGCAAGCTTGCAAAGGAAATCTGCACTATAATGAAGTCTCACGTCCCCCCGGTCAAAAGGGCCATCTGAAAAAAGTGTAAAATCCAGAAAGGCAGGACAGGCCATGGAGAACTGGGAGCCTTGTTATGCTGATGGGCGGGATGTAGATTGCCAGCAGCCACTCGGGAGAAGGGTATGGTGTTTCCAGAAATATCTAAAAAACAAAGCAACAGAGCCTAGGGCACTTCCACTTATGGTCCTATAGCTTAGGGAAATTAAAATCAAAAAGTCACAGCCACCCAAGTTTGGGACGGCTCTGTTTACAAGAACCTCGTTAACGGTACAAGTTCAATATCGCAGAAAGTGAAAAATGGATAAAGAAGTTGTGGTACTTACGTACAATGCAATATCACTCAGCAATGAAATCTATGTCATCAGGCCTGTAGCAGCATAATGAGTGGATTCAGGTATGATGATTCTAACTGAAATGAGTCACACAGAAAAAGAAACATCATAAGATATCACTAATACACGGAATGTAAACTGGACTACACAGGAACTGAATTACAAAACAGAACAGGCTCTCAAATTTAGAAAACCAACTTATGCTTGCTTAAGGGGAAAGGTGAGTTGGGGTGTTGCATAAAACCAGAGATTGAAATGAGCACAGATAAAGTTCCTTAAGCCAAATATGTAATAGACAAGAGCTACTCCTTGCTCAATGAAATGGACTCAACACCCCATATTAAACGCCTAAGAATGTACCTGACTAGTAAGTATCTGAAAACCTATGGATTGCTATGTCTCTGAAAGAGAATCAAGCGTGTGTACAGGTGCATAAACGCAGCAGTGATAGGATTGGAGAGGTTCGGTGAGCAAATGAAGACCCTTTGAAGTCATATGGCATGGTACCCATTCCACGGGTCTCAACTCTCCAGGTTTCAGAGATTTTTCCTTCAGCTAAAACATGCATGTGGAACCCAGAGTATGATCCACCGTGTGATCGGGAGACGTGTTCAAATATGTCTCAGTTTTCGTCCCCTGGTACTCGGGTGCAACATTCCAGATGCTTTACTAACACTCTCCCAACTTGGAGAGTCACTGCCTTTAACCTCCTGTTTGGCCCAGTTTGCAATTTCTGCGGAAGATGAAGAGGAACAGGGAGGACCAATGAGAGACTAGCTGGAGGTGTCTGGACGGGCAAATTTAACTCTCATTTCCCACCAGGAAGAGGAATTAACCAAAGGCTCAGCGTGCCGTGCCGGAACCAGATTAGGGCCTGAAGCAATCCTGCGGTGTTGCGGCCAGCTCACAAGAAAGCGAGTTGAAGAAAGGAGCACAGGGGCATTGTCATTCACAAACCTGCAGAGTTATAAATGACAGCTATGGTCCAAAAATATACTGAAGTAAGGCTGCCAAGAGGACTTGAAAGCGGGGCAGAATTGCAGGAAACCGATTTCAGGAGGTAGACTGGAATTGCATTGAAAGCATAGGAAAAGAGGCAGAACGTCCACAATGATGCACTTGGCCAAAAAGGGCGTATGCGTTTTTTCCTGAATATATTCAGGAAAAAACGCATACGCTCTTTTTGGCCAACCAAGCAAGCTTGCAAAGGAAATCTGCACTACAATGAAGTCTCACTTCCCCCCGGTCAAAAAGGCCATCTGAAAAAAGTGTAAATTCCAGAAAGACAGGACAGACCATGGAGACCTGGGAGCCTTTTTATGCTGATGGGTGGGATGTAAATTGCCAGCAGCCACTCGGGAGAAGTGTATGGTGTTTCCTGAAACATCTAAAAAACAAAGCAACAGAGCCTAGAGCACTTCCACTTATGGTCCTATAGCTTAGGGAAATTAAAATCAAAAAGACACAGCCACCCCAAATTTTGGGACGGCCCTGTTTACAAGAACCTTGTTCATGGTACAAGTTCAATATCGCAAAAAGAGAAAAATGGATAAAGAAGTTCTGATACTTACGTACAATGCAATATCACTCAGCAATGAAATCTATGTCATCAGGCCCATAGCAGCATAATGAGTGGATTCAGGTATGATGATTCTAACTGAAATAAGTCACACAGAAAAAGAAACATCATAAGATATCACTAATACATGGCATGTAAACTTGGCTACACAGGAACTGAATTACAAAACAGAACATGGTCTCAAATTTAGAAAACCAACTTATGCTTGCTTAAGGGGAAAGGTGAGTTGGGGTGCTGCATAAAACCAGAGATTGAAATGAGCACAGATAACGTTCCTTAAGCCAAATATGTAACAGACAAGAGCTACTCCTTGCTCAACGAAATGGACTCAACACCCCATATTAAACGCCTAAGAATGTACCTGACTAGTAAGTATCTTAAAACCTATGGATTGCTATGTCTGCGAAAGAGAATCAAGCATGTGTACAGGGGCATAAACACAACAGTGATAGGATTGGAGAGGTTCGGTGAGCAAATGAAGACCCTTTGAAATCATATTGCATGGTACCCATTCCACGGGTCACAACTCTCCAGGTTTAAGGGATTCTTCCTTCAGCTAAAACATGCATGTGGAACCCAGAGTATGATCCACCGTGTGATCGGGAGACGTGTTCAAATATGTCTCAGTTTTCCTCCCCTGGTATTTGTGGGCAACATTCCAGACGCTTTACTAACAATCTCCCCACTTAGAGAGTCAGCGCCTTTAACCTCCTGTTTGGCCCAGTTTGCAATGTCTGCGGAAGATGAACAGGAATAGGGAGAACCAATGAGAGACTAGCTGGAGGTGTCTGGACGGGCAAATTTAACTCTCATTTCCCACCAGGAAGAGGAAATAACCAAAGGCTCAGTGTGCCGTGCCGGAACCAGATTAGGGCCTGAAGCCATACTGCGGTGTTGCGGCCAGCTCACCAGAAAGCGAGTTGAAGAAAGGAGCTCAGGGGCACTGTAATTCACAAACCTGCAGAGTTATAAATGACAGCTATCGTCCAAAAATATACTGAAGTAAGGCTGCCAAGAGGACTTGAAAGCGGGGCAGAATTGCAGGAAACCGATTTCAGGAGGTAGACTGGAATTGCATTGAAAGCATAGGAAAAGAGGCAGAACGTCCACAATGATGCACTTGGCCCAAAAGGGCGTATGCGTTTTTTCCTGAATATATTCAGGAAAAAAAGCATACGCCCTTTTTGGCCAACCAAGCAAACTTGCAAAGGAAATCTGCACTACAATGAAGTCTCACTTCCCCCAGGTCAAAAGGGCCATCTGAAAAAAGTGTAAAATCCAGAAAGGCAGGACAGGCCATGGAGAACTGGGAGCCTTGTTATGCTGATGGGTGGGATGTAAATTGCCAACAGACACTTGGGAGAAGTGTATGGTGTTTCCTGAAACATCTAAAAAACAAAGCAACAGAGCCTAGGGCACTTCCACTTATGGTCCTATAGCTTAGGGAAATTAAAATCAAAAAGACACAGCCACCCCAAAGTTTGGGACGCCTCTGTTTACAAGAACCTCGTTTACCGTACAAGTTCAATATCACTGAAAGTGAAAAATGGATAAAGAACTTGTGGTACTTACGTACAATGCAGTATCACTCAGCAATGAAATCTATGTCATCAGGCCCTTAGCAGCACAGTGAGTGGATTCAGGTACGATGATTCTAACTGAAATAAGTCACACAGAAAAAGAAACATCATAAGTTATCACTAATACACGGAATGTAAACTTGGCTACACAGGAACTGAATTCCAAAACAGAACAGGGTCTCAAATTTAGAAAACAAACTTATGCTTCCTTAAGGGGAAAGGTGATTTGGGGTGCTGCATAAAACCAGAGATTGAAATGAGCACAGATAAAGTTCCTTAAGCCAAATATGGAATAGAAAAGAGCTACTCCTTACTCAACGAAATGAACTCAACACCGCATATTAAACGCCTAAGAATGTACCTGACTAGTAAGTATCTTAAAACCTATGGATTGCTATGTCTCCAAAGGAGAATCAAGCGTGTATACAGGGGCATAAACGCAGCAGTGATAGGATTGGAGAGGTTCGGTGAGCAAATGAAGACCCTTTGAAGTCATATTGCATGGTACCCATTCCACGGGTCTCAACTCTCCAGGTTTAAGGTATTCTTCCTTCAGCTAAAACATGCATGTGGAACCCAGAGTATGATCAACCGTGTCAACGGGAGACGTGTTCAAATATGTCTCAGTTTTCCTCCCCTGGTACTCGGGTGCAACATTCCAGACGCTTTACTAACACTCTCCCCACTTGGAGAGTCAGCGCCTTTAACCTCCTGTTTGGACCAGTTTGCAATTTCTGTGGAAGATGAACAGGAATAGTGAGAACCAATGAGAGACTAGCTGGAGGTGTCTGGACGGGCAAATTTAACTCTCATTTCCCACCAGGAAGAGCAATTAACCAAAGGCTCAGCGTGCTGTGCCGGAACCAGATTAGGGCCTGAAGCCATCCTGCGGTGTTGCGGCCAGCTCACAAGAAAGTGAGTTGAAGAAAGGAGCTCAGTGGCACTGTAATTCACAAACCTGCAGAGTTATAAATGACACCTATCGTCCAAAAATATACTGAAGTAAGGCTGCCAAGAGGACTTGAAAGCTGGACAGAATTGCCGGAAACCGATTTCAGGAGGTAGACTGGAATTGCATTGAAAGCATAGGAAAAGAGGCAGAACGTCGACAATGATGCACTTGGCCCAAAAGGGCGTATGCGTTTTTTCCTGAATATATTCAGGAAAAAAAGCATACGCCCTTTTTGGCCAACCAAGCAAACTTGCAAAGGAAATCTGCACTACAATGAAGTCTCACTTCCCCCAGGTCAAAAGGGCCATCTGAAAAAAGTGTAAAATCCAGAAAGGCAGGACAGGCCATGGAGAACTGGGAGCCTTGTTATGCTGATGGGTGGGATGTAAATTGCCAACAGACACTTGGGAGAAGTGTATGGTGTTTCCTGAAACATCTAAAAAACAAAGCAACAGAGCCTAGGGCACTTCCACTTATGGTCCTATAGCTTAGGGAAATTAAAATCAAAAAGACACAGCCACCCCCAAAGTTTGGGACGGCTCTGTTTACAAGAACCTCGTTTATAGTACAAGTTCAACATCGCAGAAAGTGAAAAATGGATAAAGAAGTTGTGGTATTTACTTACAAAGCAATATCACTCAGCAATGAAATCTATGTCATCAGGCCCGTAGCAACATAATGAGTGGATTCAGGTACGATGATTCTAACTGAAATAACTCACACAGAAAAAGAAACATCATAAGTTATCACTAATACACGGAATGTAAACTTGGCTACACAGGAACTGAATTCCAAAACAGAATAGGGTCTCAAATTTAGAAAACAAACTTATGCTTGCTTAAGGGGAAAGGTGAGTTGGGGTGCTGCATAAAACCAGAGATTGAAATGAGCACAGATAAAGTTCCTTAAGCCAAATATGGAATAGACAAGAGCTACTCCTTGCTCAACGAAATGGACTCAACACCCCATATTAAATGCCTAAGAATCTACCTGACTAGAAAGTATCTTAAAACCTATGGATTGCTATGTGTCCAAAAGAGAATCAAGCGTGTGTACAGGGGCATAAACGCAGCAGTGATAGGATTGGAGAGGTTCGGTGAGCAAATGAAGACCCTTTGAAGTCATATTGCATGGTACCCATTCCACGGGTCTCAACTCTCCAGGTTTAAGGTATTCTTCCTTCAGCTAAAACATGCATGTGGAACCCCGAGTATGATCAACCATGTGATCGGGAGACGTGTTCAAATATGTCTCAGTTTTCGTACCCTGGTACTCGGGTGCAACTTTCCAGAGGCTTTACTAACACTCTCCCGACTTGGATAGTCAGTCCCTTAACCTCCTGTTTGGCCCAGTTTGCAATTTCTGCGGAAGATGAACAGGAATAGCGAGAACAAATGAGAGACTAGCTGGAGGTGTCTGGACGGGCAAATTTAACTCTCATTTCCCACCAGGAAGAGGAATTAACCAAAGGCTCAACATGCCGTGCCGGAACCAGATTAGGGCCTGAAGCCATCCTGCGGTGTTGCGGCCAGGTCACAAGAAAGCGAGTTGAAGAAAGGAGCTCAGGGGCACTGTAATTCACAAACCTGCAGAGTTATAAATGACAGCTATCGTCCAAAAATATACTGAAGTAAGGCTGCCAAGAGGACTTGAAAGCGGGGCAGAATTGCAGGAAACCGATTTCAGGAGGTAGACTGGAATTGCATTGAAAGCATAGGAAAAGAGGCAGAACGTCCACAATGATGCACTTGGCCAAAAAGGGCGTATGCGTTTTTTCCTGAATATATTCAGGAAAAAACGCATACGCCCTTTTTGGCCAACCAAGCAAGCTTGCAAAGGAAATCTGCACTACAATGAAGTCTCACTTCCCCCCGGTCAAAAGGGTCATCTGAAAAAAGTGTAAAATCCAGAAAGGCAGGACAGGCCATGGAGAACTGGGAGCCTTGTTATGCTGATGGGCGGGATGTAAATTGCCAACAGCCACTCGGGAGAAGTGTATGGTGTTTCCTGAAACATCCAGAAAACAAAGCAACAGAGCCTAGGGCACTTCCACTTATGGTCCTATAGCTTAGGGAAATTAAAATCAAAAAGACACAGCCACCCCAAAGTTTGGGACGCCTCTGTTTACAAGAACCTCGTTTACCGTACAACTTCAATATCACAGAAAGTGAAAAATGGATAAAGAACTTGTGGTACTTACGTACAATGCAGTATCACTCAGCAATGAAATCTATGTCATCAGGCCCGTAGCAGAATAATGAGTGGATTCAGGTACGATGATTCTAACTGAAATAAGTCACACAGAAAAAGAAACATCATAAGATATCACTAATACACGGAATGTAAACTGGACTACACAGGAACTGAATTACAGAACAGAACAGGGTCTCAAATTTAGAAAACCATCTTATGCTTGCTTAAGGGGAAAGGTGAGTTGGGGTGCTGCATAAAACCAGAGATTGAAATGAGCACAGATAAAGTTCCTTAAGCCAAATATGGAATAGACAAGAGCTACTCCTTGCTCAACGAAATGGACTCAACACCCCATATTAAACGCCTAAGAATGTACCTGACTAGTAAGTATCTTAAAACCTATGGATTGCTATGTCTCCAAAAGAGAATCAAGCGTGTGTACAGGGGCATAAACGCAGCAGTGATAGGATTGGAGAGGTTCGGTGAGCAAATGAAGACCCTTTGAAGTCATATTGCATGGTACCCATTCCACGGGTTTCAACTACCCAGTTTTAAGGTATTCTTCCTTCAGCTAAAACATGCATGTGGAACCTAGAGTATGATCAACCATGTGATCGGGAGACGTGTTCAAATATGTCTCAGTTTTTGTACCCTGGTACTCGGGTGCAACATTCCAGAGGCTTTACTAACACTCTCCCGACTTGGATAGTCAGTCCCTTAACCTCCTGTTTGGCCCAGTTTGCAATTTCTGCGGAAGATGAACAGGAATAGCGAGAACAAATGAGAGACTAGCTGGAGGTGTCTGGACGGGCAAATTTAACTCTCATTTCCCACCAGGAAGAGGAATTAACCAAAGGCTCAACGTGCCGTGCCGGAACCAGATTAGGGCCTGAAGCCATCCTGCGGTGTTGCGGCCAGGTCACAAGAAAGCGAGTTGAAGAAAGGAGCTCAGGGGCACTGTAATTCACAAACCTGCAGAGTTATAAATGACAGCTATCGTCCAAAAATATACTGAAGTAAGGCTGCCAAGAGGACTTGAAAGCAGGGAAGAATTGCAGGAAACCGATTTCAGGAGGTAGACTGGAATTGCATTGAAAGCATAGGAAAAGAGGCAGAACGTCCACAATGATGCACTTGGCCAAAAAGGGCGTATGCGTTTTTTCCTGAATATATTCAGGAAAAAACGCATACGCCCTTTTTGGCCAACCAAGGAAGCTTGCAAAGGAAATCTGCACTACAATGAAGTCTCACTTCCCCCCGGTCAAAAGGGCCATCTGAAAAAAGTGTAAAATCCAGAAAGGCAGGACAGGCCATGGAGAACTGGGAGCCTTGTTATGCTGATGGGCGGGATGTAAATTGCCAACAGCCACTCGGGAGAAGTGTATGGTGTTTCCTGAAACATCCAGAAAACAAAGCAACAGAGCCTAGGGCACTTCCACTTATGGTCCTATAGCTTAGGGAAATTAAAATCAAAAAGACACAGCCACCCCAAAGTTTGGGACGCCTCTGTTTACAAGAACCTCGTTTACCGTACAAGTTCAATATCACAGAAAGTGAAAAATGGATAAAGAACTTGTGGTACTTATGTACAATGCAGTATCACTCAGCAATGAAATCTATGTCATCAGGCCCGTAGCAGAATAATGAGTGGATTCAGGTACGATGATTCTAACTGAAATAAGTCACACAGAAAAAGAAACATCATAAGATATCACTAATACACGGAATGTAAACTGGACTACACAGGAACTGAATTACAGAACAGAACAGGGTCTCAAATTTAGAAAATCAACTTATGCTTGCTTAAGGGGAAAGGTGAGTTGGGGTGCTGCATAAAACCAGAAATGGAAATGAGCACAGATAAAGTTCCTTAAGCCAAATATGGAATAGACAAGAGCTACTCCTTGCTCAACGAAATGGACTCAACACCCCATATTAAACGCCTAAGAATGTACCTGACTAGTAAGTATCTTAAAACCTATGGATTGCTATGTCTCCAAAAGAGAATCAAGCGTGTGTACAGGGGCATAAACGCAGCAGTGATAGGATTGGAGAGGTTCGGTGAGCAAATGAAGACCCTTTGAAGTCATATTGCATGGTACCCATTCCACGGGTTTCAACTACCCAGTTTTAAGGTATTCTTCCTTGAGCTAAAACATGCATGTGGAACCTAGAGTATGATCAACCATGTGATCGGGAGACGTGTTCAAATATGTCTCAGTTTTCCTCCCCTGGTACTCGGGTGCAACATTCCAGAGGCTTTACTAACACTCTCCCGACTTGGATAGTCAGTCCCTTAACCTCCTGTTTGGCCCAGTTTGCAATTTCTGCGGAAGATGAACAGGAATAGCGAGAACAAATGAGAGACTAGCTGGAGGTGTCTGGACGGGCAAATTTAACTCTCATTTCCCACCAGGAAGAGGAATTAACCAAAGGCTCAACGTGCCGTGCCGGAACCAGATTAGGGCCTGAAGCCATCCTGCGGTGTTGCGGCCAGGTCACAAGAAAGCGAGTTGAAGAAAGGAGCTCAGGGGCACTGTAATTCACAAACCTGCAGAGTTATAAATGACAGCTATCGTCCAAAAATATACTGAAGTAAGGCTGCCAAGAGGACTTGAAAGCAGGGCAGAATTGCAGGAAACCGATTTCAGGAGGTAGACTGGAATTGCATTGAAAGCATAGGAAAAGAGGCAGAACGTCCACAATGATGCACTTGGCCAAAAAGGGCGTATGCGTTTTTTCCTGAATATATTCAGGAAAAAACGCATACGCCCTTTTTGGCCAACCAAGGAAGCTTGCAAAGGAAATCTGCACTACAATGAAGTCTCACTTCCCCCCGGTCAAAAGGGCCATCTGAAAAAAGTGTAAAATCCAGAAAGGCAGGACAGGCCATGGAGAACTGGGAGCCTTGTTATGCTGATGGGCGGGATGTAAATTGCCAACAGCCACTCGGGAGAAGTGTATGGTGTTTCCTGAAACATCCAGAAAACAAAGCAACAGAGCCTAGGGCACTTCCACTTATGGTCCTATAGCTTAGGGAAATTAAAATCAAAAAGACACAGCCACCCCAAAGTTTGGGACGCCTCTGTTTACAAGAACCTCGTTTACCGTACAAGTTCAATATCACAGAAAGTGAAAAATGGATAAAGAACTTGTGGTACTTATGTACAATGCAGTATCACTCAGCAATGAAATCTATGTCATCAGGCCCGTAGCAGAATAATGAGTGGATTCAGGTACGATGATTCTAACTGAAATAAGTCACACAGAAAAAGAAACATCATAAGATATCAGTAATACACGGAATGTAAACTTGGCTACACAGGAACTGAATTACAGAACAGAACAGGGTCTCAAATTTAGAAAACCATCTTATGCTTGCTTATGGGGAAAGGTGAGTTGGGGTGCTGCATAAAACCAGAGATTGAAATGAGCACAGATAAAGTTCCTTAAGCCAAATATGGAATAGACAAGAGCTACTCCTTGCTCAACGAAATGGACTCAACACCGCATATTAAACGCCTAAGTATGTACCTGACTAGTAAGTATCTTCAAACCTATGGATTGCTATGTCTCCAAAAGAGAATCAAGCGTGTGTACAGGGGCATAAACGCAGCAGTGATAGGATTGGAGAGGTTCGGTGAGCAAATGAAGACCCTTTAAAGTCATATTGCATCGTACCCATTCCACGGGTTTCAACTACCCAGGTTTAAGTTATTCTTCATTCAGCTAAAACATGCATGTGGAACCTAGAGTATGATCAACCATGTGATCGGGAGACGTGTTCAAATATGTCTCAGTTTTCGTCCCCTGGTACTCGGGTGCAACATTCCAGATGCTTTACTAACAGTCTCCCGAATTGGAGAGTCAGTCCGTTTAACCTCCTGTTTGGCCCAGTTTCCAATTTCTGCGGAAGATGAACAGGAATAGGGAGAACCAATGAGAGACTAGCTGGAGGTTTCTGGACGGGCAAATTTAACTCTCATTTCCCAGCAGGAAGAGGAATTAACCAAAGGCTCAGCGTGCCGTGCCGGAACCAGATTAGGGCCTGAAGCCATCCTGCGGTGTTGCGGCCATCTCACAAGAAAGCGAGTTGAAGAAAGGAGCTCAGGGGCACTGTAATTCACAAATCTGCAGAGTTATAAATGACAGCTATCGTCCAAAAATATACTGAAGTAAGGCTGCCAAGAGGACTTGAAAGCGGGGCAGAATTGCAGGAAACCGATTTCAGGAGGTAGACTGGAATTGCATTGAAAGCATAGGAAAAGAGGCAGAACGTCCACAATGATGCACTTGGCCAAAAAGGGCGTATGCGTTTTTTCCTGAATATATTCAGGAAAAAACGCATACGCCCTTTTTGGCCAACCAAGCAAGCTTGCAAAGGAAATCTGCACTACAATGAAGTCTCACTTCCCCCCGGTCAAAAGGGCCATCTGAAAAAAGTGTAAAATCCAGAAAGGCAGGACAGGCCATGGAGAACTGGGAGCCTTGTTATGCTGATGGGAGGAATGTAAATTGCCAACAGCCACTCCGAAGAAGTGTATGGTGTTTCCTGAAACATCTACAAAACAAAGCAACAGAGCCTAGGGCACTTCCACTTATGGTCCTATAGCTTAGGGAAATTAAAATCAAAAAGACACAGCCACCCCAAAGTTTGGGACGCATCTGTTTACAAGATCCTTGTTTACAGTACATGTTCAACATCGCAGAAAGTGAAAAATGGATAAAGAAGTTGTATTTACTTACAAAGCAATATCACTCAGCAATGAAATCTATGTCATCAGGCCCTTAGCAGCACAATGAGTGGATTCAGGTATGATGATTCTAACTGAAATAAGTCACACATAAAAAGAAACATCATAAGATATCAGTAATACACGGAATGTAAACTTGGCTACACAGGAACTGAATTACAGAACAGAACAGGGTCTCAAATTTAGAAAACCAACTTCTGCTTGCTTAAGGGGAAAGGTGAGTTGGGGTGCTGCATAAAACCAGAGATTGAAATGAGCACAGATAAAGTTCCTGAAGCCAAATACGGAATAGACAAGAGCTACTCCTTGCTCAAAGAAATGGACTCAACACCGCATATTAAACGCCTAAGAATGTACCTGACTAGTAAGTATCTTAAAACCTATGGATTGCTATGTCTCCGAAAGAGAATCAAGCATGTGTACAGGGGCATAAACGCAGCAGTGATAGGATTGGTGAGGTTCGATGAGCAAATGAAGACCCTTTGAAGTCATATTGCATGGTACCCATTCCACGGGTTTCAACTACCCAGGTTTAAGTTATTCTTCATTCAGCTAAAACAT
The DNA here is from genome assembly GCF_964374135.1 of Grampus griseus. Lineage (NCBI taxonomy): Eukaryota > Metazoa > Chordata > Mammalia > Artiodactyla > Delphinidae > Grampus > Grampus griseus. The sequence goes on along the minus strand of NW_028133011.1, from coordinate 164,807 downwards.
GCATGTGGAACCTAGAGTATGATCAACCATGTGATCGGGAGACGTGTTCAAATATGTCTCAGTTTTCGTCCCCTGGTACTCGGGTGCAACATTCCAGATGCTTTACTAACAGTCTCCCGAATTGGAGAGTCAGTCCGTTTAACCTCCTGTTTGGCCCAGTTTGCAATTTCTGCGGAAGATGAACAGGAATAGGGAGAACCAATGAGAGACTAGCTGGAGGTGTCTGGACGGGCAAATTTAACTCTCATTTCCCAGCAGGAAGAGGAATTAACCAAAGGCTCAGCGTGCCGTGCCGGAACCAGATTAGGGCCTGAAGCCATCCTGCGGTGTTGCGGCCATCTCACAAGAAAGCGAGTTGAAGAAAGGAGCTCAGGGGCACTGTAATTCACAAATCTGCAGAGTTATAAATGACAGCTATCATCCAAAAATATACTGAAGTAAGGCTGCCAAGAGGACTTGAAAGCGGGGCAGAATTGCAGGAAACCGATTTCAGGAGGTAGACTGGAATTGCATTGAAAGCATAGGAAAAGAGGCAGAACGTCCACAATGATGCACTTGGCCAAAAAGGGCGTATGCGTTTTTTCCTGAATATATTCAGGAAAAAACGCATACGCCCTTTTTGGCCAACCAAGCAAGCTTGCAAAGGAAATCTGCACTACAATGAAGTCTCACTTCCCCCCGGTCAAAAGGGCCATCTGAAAAAAGTGTAAAATCCAGAAAGGCAGGACAGGCCATGGAGAACTGGGAGCCTCGTTATGCTGATGGGCGGGATGTAAATTGCCAACAGACACTCGGGAGAAGTGTATGGTGTTTCCTGAAACATCTAAAAAACAAAGCAACAGAGCCTAGCGCACTTCCACTTATGGTCCTATAGCTTAGGGAAATTAAAATCAAAAAGACACAGCTACCCCAAAGTTTGGGACGCCTCTGTTTACAAGAACCTCGTTTACCATACAAGTTCAATATCACAGAAAGTGAAAAATGGATAAAGAACTTGTGGTACTTATTTACAATGCAGTATCACTCAGCAATGAAATCTATGTCATCAGGCCCGTAGCAGCATAATGAGTGGATTCAGGTACGATGATTCTAACTGAAATAAGTCACACAGAAAAAGAAACATCATAAGATATCAGTAATACACGGAATGTAAACTTGGCTACACAGGAACTGAATTACAGAACAGAACAGGGTCTCAAATTTAGAAAACCATCTTATGCTTGCTTAAGGGGAAAGGTGAGTTGGGGTGCTGCATAAAACCAGAGATTGAAATGAGCACAGATAAAGTTCCTTAAGCCAAATATGGAATAGACAAGAGCTACTCCTTGCTCAACGAAATGGACTCAACACCCCATATTCAACGCCTAGGAATATACCTGCCTAGTAAGAATTATAAAAGCAATGGATTTATATATCTCTGTACGAGAATCAAGAGTGTGTACAGCGGCATTAAAGCAGTGAAAATCAGCTAAATCCCGTATTAAAAATAAATTTCTTAAACAAAACACAATGACAGTGAAATAGAGAGCAATACTTAAGTAATTCATTCAAGGCTTCTGATGCAACCTGCATTTACCATATCTACACCCAGAGCTGGGTGACACATAAGGCTGGACACTTGGGGCTCATAAGATTGGTGAGGTTCGGTGAGCAAATGCAGACCCTTTGAAGTCATATTTCATGGTACCCATTCCATGGGTCTCAACTCTCCAGGTTTAAGGGATTCTTCCTTCAGCTAAAACATGCATGTGGAACCCAGAGTATGATCCACCGTGTGATCGAGAAACGTGTTCAAATGTGTCTCACTTTTCGTTCCCTGGTACTTGGGTGCAACATTCCAGACGCTTTACTAACACTCTCCCGACTTGGAGAGTCAGTCCCTTTAACCTCCTGTTTGGCCCAGTTTGCAATTTCTGCGGAAGATGAACAGGAATAGGGAGAACCAATGAGAGACTAGCTGGAGGTGTCTGGACGGGCAAATTTAACTCTCATTTCCCACAGGGAAGAGGAATAAACCAAAGGCTCAGCATGCCGTGCCGGAACCAGATTAGGGCCTGAAGCAATCCTGCGGTGTTGTGGCCAGCTCAAAAGAAAGCGAGTTGAAGAAAGGAGCTCAGGGGCACTGTAATTCACAAATCTGCAGATTTATAAATGACAGCTATTGTCCGAAAATATACTGAAGTAGGGCTGCCAAGAGGACTTGAATGCGGGGCAGAATTGCAGGAAACCGATTTCAGGAGGAATCGGAATTGGATTGCATTTAAAACACAGGAAAAGAGGAAGAACGTCCACAATGATGCACTTGACCAAAAAGGGCGTATGTGTTTTTTCCTGAATATATTCAGGAAAAAACTCATACGCCCTTTTTGGCCAACCAAGCAAGCTTGCAAAGGAAATCTGCACTACAATGAAGTCTCACTTCCCCCCGGTCTAAAGGGCCATCTGAAAAAAGTGTAAAATCCAGAAAGGCAGAACAGGCCATGGAGAACTGGGAGCCTTGTTATGCTGATGGGCGGGATGTAAATTACCAACAGCCACTCTGTAGAAGTGTATGGTGTTTCCTGAAACATCTAAAAAACAAAGCAACAGAGCCTAGGGCACTTCCACTTATGGTCCTATAGTTTAGGGAAATTAAAATCAAAAAGACACAGCCACCCCAAAATTTGGGATGGCTCTTTTTACAGGAATCTCTTCTGCGGCACAAGTTAAATATCCCAGAGAGCAAATAATGGATAAAGAAGTTGCGGTACTTATGTACAACAGAATACCATCAGCAATGAAATCTATGTCACCAGGCCCGTACCAGCATAATGAGTGGATTGAGGCACGATGATTCTAAGTGAAAGAAGTCACACAGAAAAAGAAACATCATAAGGTATCACTAATACACGGAATGTGAACTTGGCTACACATGAACTGAATTACAAAACAGAACAGGGTCTCAAATTTAGAAAACCAACTTATGCTTGCTTAAAGGGGAAGGTGAGTTGGGGTGCTGCATAAAAGCAGAGTTTGAAATTAGCACAGATACCGTTCCATAAGCCAAATATGTAATAGACAAGACCTACCCCTTGCTCAACGAAATGGATTCAACAATGAGGTATCACCTCACACCTGGTAGAATAGGCATCATAGAAAATCTACAAACAAAAAATGCTGGAAAGGGTGTGGAGAAAAAGAACCCTCTTCCACTATTGTTGGGAATATAAATTGATACAGTCATTATGGAGAACAATATGGAATTTCTTAAGAAACTAACAATAGAATTACCATATGATACAGCAATCCCAGTACTGGACATATACCCAGACAAAACCATAAATCAAAAAGAGTCATTCACCGCAATGTTCATTGCATCACTATTTACAATATCGAGGTAATGGAAGCAACCTAAATGCCCACAGACAGACGAATGCATAAAGCTGTGGTACATATATAAAATGGAATATTACTAAGCCATGAAAAGGAATGAAATTGGGTCATTTGTAGAGATGTCGATGGATCTAGAGACTGTCATACAGAGTGAAGTAAGTCAGAAAGAGAAAAACAAATCTTGTATATTCATGCATATATGTGGAACCTAGAAAAACTGTGCAGATTAACCATTTTGCAAGGCATAAATAGAGCAAACGTATGGACAACAAGGGGGGAAAGCTGTTGGGGGGGTGGTGGTGGGAGGAGTTGAGAGACTGGGATTGGCATGTATACATTTATATGTATAAAATAGATAACCAATAAGAACCTGCTGTATAAAAATATAAAATAAAATTCAAAATTATAAAGAAATAAAATTTAAAAAATAAAACAGAAAAAACAATTATTCCCTGCACATACATGTATTTATATGAATAAATTATTTCCATGCTTATATCTGTAAATACAAAAAAGAGGAATAAAATCTACCTTGAACCAAAAACGAAAAAGAGAAAAAAACACAGAACCCACCAGTTACACAGAGGAAAACCGTATCAGGGCACTTGCTCCAGTTGTAAACAATTCTGAAGTTGGTCAGTGGTGGGGAATCGTCTCCCATTCAGCCAGCAGCCCCCACGCAACAAGCGTCCTCATTGCAAAGCTGGGGCACCGTGCCGAGGCATCTGTGAGTAAACGTGAGCTGAGCCCCAGGCCAGTTGCTGCTGAACTATTCCCACCCGTCCCAGGTAAAACACCTGAATATATACAAGGACTTGAAAGCCTAGAGGAAGGGCCATAGAGCCACATGAGTGACAGCATGCCGGCCGACTTGGTGCCTGCAGGCCAGCCAGGATGGTCCTGGCCCTGGGTGCTCTTCTGGAAGATTTCCATTTCCCTGCCTGAGATACCCGTCCTGTCCCTGCCCCCACTGCTTTTTTCCTTCCTCACCTCTGCCCAGGGAGAAATTCCAGCAGCAGGTATGGGTGACACATCCTCTTCTTTAGCAGGTGGCAGCCTGGCAACTGCTGCAGAAAGTCCAGCAGAGCCCCACTCACACTGGGCCACCCACAAAGCCGTGGCCTCTCACTCCCTCTCACCAGCCCAGCCCCGAGACTGCTGACAGGGCAGAGAAAATGGTGTCAGGCACGGCTGCAGGGGCTCTTGCTGCCTGGAGTGGTATTTATATTGATCTCAACCCAGGCACACCTGGGGAGGGCTGGCCGGCACGGTAAGGCTGCCCAGGTCAGCCAATCATCACCCCTCAGGGGCTCACAGTTGCAGAAAATGGAACTTGCTGAACCGGCCAGGTCCAAGGAACAGGTGTGGGCTCCTGAGAGTCAGGATAGACAAGGGGCTGCAGCTTTGGCTTGTTTTCTAATCATTTTATCTGGCCCATGAGTGGGAGACAACTTCAAGAAAACCCTCTCCTAATGAGAGGAACCCAGGAGTCAGGGAGAGGAGGGGTGGGTGGTGGTTGGAGACAGAGGCCTGGTGCCCCGGGTGCAGTGGAAGTCTCTGGAAGACCAGGTGGAGGGAGGCCTCACGGAGTGATGCCCAGGGTCACAGACCTGTCGCAGCTGCTGTTTGTTAGTTCAAGTCCTGCTCTGAGGTGCTCTGTGTCAGCTCTGAGCGACAGGTGAGCTGGGGGTGCTCTGCAATGAGGGCTATGTGCACGGTTCCTGTGTGCCCAGCCCTGCCACGGTACCTGCAAGGGTAGCTCTGTATCCTGGGAGGTGCCTGACCACGAGAGCCCCGTGGGCTGGGGTGGGGGTGGGGTACCTGCCCAGGTGAGCTCCATATTCTGGGATTGGTCTGACCACGAGAGCCCCATGGGCTGCTGGGGACCTGGTAAAGGATGTCAGGACAGTCAGTGAAGCCACCGAGGATATACCTCCAGTTGCTCCTAATTCCTACACCCTGCTGGTCATTCTACCAACCACCAGGACATGGTATTCTGTATTAGTCTTCAATGATGCCTTCTTTTGTATTCCATTAGTCCCAGAGTCACAAGAAATTTTGGCTTGTGAGTGGCAGGACTCAACATACAACTAAAACAATACTTCCGGGCCGTCTGGACCCAAGGGTGCAAAAATTCCCACACCGTCTTTGGGGAAAGCTTAGCTAAAGACCTAAAAGTTCTACCTCTGGAAAAGGAAACCCTCCTTCAATATGCAGATGACATTCTGATAGCCAGCCCTACTAAGGAGGCCTCTGAACTACCAAGCCAATAAAGGATAGAAGTTGTCCAAGAAAAAGCTCAAATATCACAGACTGCGGTGACCTGCCTGGGCTTCATTCTCACAGAAGGTCAGAGAAGCCCATCCCAGGAAAGGGAAGAAACCATTTTCAGCCTTACCCCTTTCTAAAACTAGAAGACAGCTTAGGGGTTCCTGGGGAGGCCAGGGTTTGCTGCTTCTGGATCCCTAACTACAGTCTACTAGCTGGGCCTCTATATGAAACACTGAAAGGAAAAGATGATGATCCTTTTGAATAGAATCCAGAAGTGGCCTTTCAAGAATGGAAAGAGCAGTCAATTCAGACCCTTGCCCTGGAACTCCCTAATTTAGCTAAACCCTTTGACCTTTACATTCCCGGTGAAAGGTGAATCGCCATTGGAGAATTAGTGCAAAAACTGGGACCACTTGAAATGGAACAATGCAAGAATGCCATCCAGGTAGGATAAACTACGGTCACTAAGGGGCTTGGCCCACTGCCACATCTGGCCAAGATACTGGCGGTATCTAAAAACCTGGAAATCAGCAGCCCAAAAGTCCACCTCCCTCCTAAGGGAAAAGGACCCCACGTGGTGATCCTAACCACCAACCATGCCCTGAAGTTGCAGGGTTCGCTCCGTGGGCACACCGACCTCGAGTGAGGAGGCCCTCCAACTCCAACATCCAGAGAGATAACCGGGGGCAACAGGGCACCATGACGACTCGTGTGAACATCACTTGACCTGGAGTTTCTCTCATAAAACAACAAGAGTGTGTCCCAAAAGAGTAGACTACTGCTTGCAGGACTTACTGCACCCAGCGGGGAGCTAATAATCTTGGCGGGGGAACAGTATACCACACTGTCACCATAGAAAAGCCTACAGACACCGTGATGATGGTGGCCAATAAGACCGGCTGAACTCCTGTTTACTTCAAAAGGCTGTTGACTCAGTAGCCATCATGGTCCTTATCACCACTGACCCTGGACTGTCTGGGAGTTGAGCGGGCAGGGCTCTGACACCTGGTGCTGTTTGTACGTTAATTCAGGGGCCTAATTGAAGAAAGCGCAGACTACTGGTCAGAGCATCTAGGCTGGCAGAAACGGTCAGCCTAAGGTGGCCGAACAAATGTGGGGCGGGGTGAAACCGGCCCCCACAGCGTCTCTGCACATCTCTTTCCTGGACCCTTAAAGGTCATTAGAATCTATAACACTTCCAATGCTGGTGCTCAGGTGGACGAGCAGGGAGGCAGGGGTCCTGGGGACAATCAACGTCACCGGGAGGCTGCTGGGGAGAAGCTCTGACCCTCGCCCCAGGGTATGAGGGCTCCCAACTCAGCACTCAGCAGTTACAGAAGAAAGGTCTGCACCCTCAGCACTCCAAGAATGAGGAACGGGACAAAAGGCAGAGGAGGGGTTTGTCCCCAGCAAAGCCCATTAAAAATCCCTGGGAGATAAACATAGAATCTGGGCAATAAAGTCAAGTCTAGCCTTTTTTATCCTTTGTGCTTTGTCTAATTTCACGTGCTCCTAGGGTCCCGCATGCAGAGGTTCCACACCCGGCACTTCAGACCAGATTTCCTAGTGCAGAATGGCTGGGTCGACACCTCAGCTCCTGGGGTCCAGTGCAGACTCCACGATATAGAGCCTGAGCTACAGCCAACCCGGCCCTCGAGAGCTCCGCCGCCTCCCTCCCTCCCACTGACTCTGACAGGATCTCTACACAGCAGCCCAGCCCACAGCCCACGGGGTAGTGCATGCTCTCACCTCTCCATTCTCTGATCAAAATATAAAGTTTCCTTTGCTTGTGAACCAAACTCAGTCTCGATCTGTTGGCCCCAATGACACTGGGCAGGGGGACACTTGTTGGGGTCCACTCTGGAGGATCAGTAACAGAAATTGAGACTATTGTAACCTCAATGAACAGATGTGTGAGCCAAACTGTAGTTAACATAGAACAGTGTATAAGGCTCGGGTAAAATAAGATGTTTCTAACACTTCCATTTGATATTTCCATCACTTTTTATAAGCAAGTTCAGTGAAAAGGTTTGTCTTATTTGTCAGGTCAATATTAGAGAAACGAAGTGATTTCTTTCCAAGGATGTACATCTAATAATCTTGGTTAAACCTTCAATCTTGTTTTAAATGCTTTTCCATTGAAAATGATACCTCTCTTTCAGCTCCCCCATTTCTGAGAAGTATAAAATCTTATAATTTATTATTACCAAAGGGGAAAGGTGGGAGGAGGGATAAATTAACAGTTTGGAATTAACACATACACACTGCTATGTATAAAATAGATCATCAACAAGGAACTACTGTATAGCACAGGGAACTACACTCAACATTTTGCAATAACCTATAAGGGGAAATAATCTGAAAAAGAATAGATATTTTTATTGACATCATCTATCAATGATAGTTAAAGTGTAGCCTAAGGGAAGCTGGTGGTGAGTGCTTCTGACCCTGAAGACTTCAATCATCTAAAGTTTGGACTCTGCCTACTTCCCAAGGCCCTTAATGAACATATGTGTAGCCGTAGCTTAAAAACTTCCCCAGTTTGGGTTTCGGGGAGACACTGATTTTGAAAAAGCCCTGGTGTTCTCCTTACATGAATGGGACTCTTCCTACTGCTAAAACATGTCTGTCACACCCAGAGGATGGTATACCGTCTGATCGGGAAGAGTTTGGAAAAGGCATCTCATCTCCTCATCTCCTGGTGCTCGGGTTCACCCCTCCAGCGTCTTTACTAACAGTCTCCCCACTTGGAGATGTCAGCACTGTCAACATCCTGTTGCGTACAGTTTGGAATTTGTCCAGAGGATGAAGCGGAAGGATGAGGAACAATGAGAGACAAGTCCTAGGTGTTCAGACAGGCACATGTCACTCTAATTTCCAATCAGGAAGACGAATTGACCAAAGGCTAGGGTTGCCCATGGAAACAGTATAGGGCTTGAGGAAATCCCGCTGCTTTGTGGCCAGTTCCCATAAACACAAGTTGAACAATGGAACTCAGGGGCAGTAAAATTCACAAAACTGCAGAGTTGAAAATATCCATCACTGAAAAATGTCTTGAGGAAAGTCAGAGAAAAGGACTTGTAAGCAAGGGAGAATGGCAGGAAAGGGATTTGAGGAGGTAGAAAGGACTCGCCATTAAGCACAAGAAAAGGAGCTGAACATTGCCAACATTGCAGTTGGCCAAAAAGGGTGCATGCGTTTTTTTCTGTATATATTCAAGAAAAGGGCATACACTTTTTTAGCCAACCAAACAGGTGGGCACTGGAAGTCAATACTACAAAAGATATCACTTCGCATCAGTCAGAAGAGCCATCCTCATAAAGCGTAAACAACAGAAATGCAGGACAGGGCAACGAGAAGAGGGAGCCCTGTGAGACTTATAGTGGAAATGTATATTGCCAACGGCCATTCTGGAAAAGTGTATTGTGTTTACTAAAGCATCTAAAAAATGAGCTACAGAGCATAGGGCACTTGCACTCATGGGCGTATATCTTGGGAAAAACAAAAATCGAGAGGACACAGTCACCCCAATGTTTACCCCCTCTCTGTTTAAAAGATCCTCGACTAGGATATAACTTAAATGTCTCTGGAGGGAAAAAATGGATAGAGATGTGGTACTTAGGTAGAGTGGAATATTATTCAGCCTGGAAATCAATGAAATATGGCCAGTTGTAACAACTCCGGAGGAGTTACGTATGATCATTCTAAGTGACAGAATTCAAAAAGAAAAAGACACATATCATAAGATATCACTTAAAGGTGGAATCCAAAATGGCTACACATGAAATAAATTACAAAACAAAAACATAGTCAAATATGTAGAAAACACGCATAAGGCTGCTAAACGGGAAAGGTGGGGAGGGGTGAGGCATCATCCAGGAGGTTGAAATTAGCAAAGATACCATTCCAAATACCAAACTGATAATCAACAAGGCCTACACGGTAGCTAAAAGAACTGCACTCAGCACACTCAAGTCACCGGAAAAGAATATATACGACTGGTAAGAATCTGAAAAAGAATTTATTGATGACTCTCTGTACGTGAATCAAGTGGATGTACAGCAGCAAGAAACAGAGCTTTGAAAATCAGCTGTAACCAATATAGTAATAAATTGAAAAAAATAAACGACAGAGAGACAGAGAAAACCTCTTACAACTTTTCCTCAGGGACGGTGATGCAACATGGATTGAACACATCTAGACCCACAGCAGGATGAGACATAAGGCTGGAAACTGTTTGCGCTAAGAGAAATGTGAGGTTGGGTGAGGAAATGCACACCCTTTAAAGTAATACTACCTGGTACCCATTCAATGGGTCCCAAATCTGCAGGTTCAAGGGATCTTCCTACAGCTAAAACATGCATGGAAAACCCAGAGGACTGTACACCATGTGATCGGGAGATGTGTCTAAAATGCACCTCATTTATCCTCTCCTGGTGCTCCTGTTCACCATTCCAGCCACGTTACTTAGAATCTCCCCACTTGGAGAATCAGCACAGTTAAACTTTTGTTTCACACATTTTGCAAATTGTGAGGAGGATGAACGGGAAGAGGGGGAACCAATGAGAGAATAGTTGTAGGGGTTTGGACGGGCACATATCACTCTAATTTCCCATTAAGAATAAGAATTAAAGAAAGGCTCAGCCTGCCTCGCCGGAGCCAAAATAGGGCCTGAAGCAATCCTGTGGGTTTGTGGCCAGCTCACAAAAGAGCAACTTAAAAAATGGAGCTCAGGGTCACTGCAATTCACAAACCTGCAGAGTTATAAATGAAAACTAATGTCCAAAAATATGTTGAGGTAAGGCAAAGAAGAGGATCTGAATGCAAGACAGAATTGCAAGAAACAGATTTCAAGAGATAGATTGGACTCATCTTTAATGCACATGAAAAGCGGCAGACTTTCGACAATGATGCAGTTGGCCCAAAAGGGCGTATGCGTTTTTTCCTGATTATATCCAGGAAAAAACGCATACGCACTTTATGGGCAACGAAGCAAGCAAGCAATGCAAATGTGCACAACAAAGAAGTCTCACTTCCCACCGGTCAAAAGGGCCATCCTAAAAAACTGTAAAAACCAGAAATGCAGGACAGGCCATGGAGAACAGGGAGCCTTTATACGCTGATGGGCAGTGTGTGAACTGCCGAGAGCCACTCTGGAGAAGTGTATGGTGGTTCCTAAATCATCTAAAAAACAGAGCTACAGAGCATAGGACACTTCCAATCATGGGAGTATATCTAGGGAAGTCTAAAAATCAACAAGACACAAGCACACCACAGTTTAGGGCTACTCTGTTTACAAGAACCTCAACTTCAGTACACCTTAAATATCCCAGGAAAGAGAACAATGGATAAAGAAGATGTGGTACTTATGTACAATGGAATATCTCTTCACCATGAAATCAATGTAATAAGGCTAGTAGAAGGATAAAGAGTGGATTTAGGTCCGATAATACTACTTGAAATAAGTCAAACAGAAAAAGAAACATATCATAAGATATCACTTATAGAGGGAGGGTAAATATGGCTGCACAAGAAATGAATTACAGAACAGAACAGTGTCTCACATTTAGAAAACACACTTATGTCAGCTTAAGGGGAAAGGAGAGGTGGGGTGATGCATAAAACCAGAGTTTGAAATTAGCACAGATACCGTTCAATAAACCAAATAGGTATTAGACAAGATCTACACCTTGCTCAATGAACTGGCCTCAACACACCCTATACACCGCAGAGAAATATATCTGAGTAATAAGAATCTTAAAACCCATGTATTGATATATCTCCATAAGGGAATCAAGTGTGTGCAGAGCGGCACAAACACAGCAGTGAAAATGAGCTAAACCCCATTATAGAAATAAATTTTAAAAAGAAAACGCTGAAACAATGAAAGAGAAAAATTCTTACAAAATTCGCTCAGGGGCTGTGATGTAACCTGGATTGACCACATATAAACCCACAGCTGGATAAGACATAAGGCTGGACACTTGGGGCTGAGAGGATTGGTGAGCTTTGGTGAGCAACTGCCGAAAGTTTAATGCAATACTTCATGCTACTCAGTCCAAGGGTCCCAACACTCCAGGTTGAAGGGAATCTTCCTACAGCTAAACCATGCTTGGGAAACCCAGCGACTGGTATACCATATGATCGGGAAAGGTTTCTAAAACGCACCTCATTTTTCCTCTCCTGGGGCTCCGGATCGACATTCCAGCCGCTTTACTAACAACATCCCCACATGGAGTCAATGCCTTTAAGTTCTGGTATCGCACAGTCTGCAGTTAGTGCAGAGGATGAATGGGAATAGGGGGAACCAGTGAGAAACTAGCTGTAGCGGTTTCAATGGGCACATGTCACTCTAATGTCACATCAGTAAGAAGAATTAACCAAAGGCACAGCAAGGTGCCCCAGAAGAAAAATAGGGCTTCAAGGAATCCTGTGGTTATGGGGCAAGACCACAAAAATAAGAGCTGAAAAATGGAGCTAAGGGCCACTGCAATTCAAAAACCTGCAGAGTTATAAAGGCCAACTATATTCAAAAAATATATTGAGGTAAGGCTATGAAGAGGCAATGAAAGCAAGGCAGAATTGCAGGAAACCAATTTCAGGAGGTAGACTGGAATTGCATTGAAAACATATGAAGAGAGTCAGAACCTCGACAATGATGCACTTGGACAAAAAGGGCGTATGCGTTTTTTCCTGAATATATTCAGGAAAAAACGCATACGCCCTTTTTGGCCAACCAAGCAAACCTGCAAAGGAAATCGGCACTACAATGAAGTCTCACTTCCCCCAGGTCAAAAGGGCCATCTGAAAAAAGTGTAAAATCCAGAAAGGCAGGACAGGCCATGGAGAACTGGGAGCCTTGTTATGCTGATGGGCGGGATGTAAATTGCCAACAGACACTCGGGAGAAGTGTATGGTGTTTCCGGAAACATCTAAAAAACAAAGCAACAGAGCCTAGCGCACTTCCACTTATGGTCCTATAGCTTAGGGAAATTAAAATCAAAAAGACACAGCCACCCCAAAGATTGGGACGGCTCTGTTTACAACAACCTCGTTTACAGTACAAGTTCAATATCACAGAAAGTGAAAAATGGATAAAGAAGTTTGGGTACTCAAGTACAATGCAATATCACTCAGCAATGAAATCTATGTCACCAGGCCCTTAGCCGCACAATGAGTGGATTCGGGTATGGTGATTCTAACTGAAATAAGTCACACAGAAAAAGAAACATCAATAAATATCACTAATACATGGAATGTAAACTTGGCTACAGAGGAACTGAATTACAAAACAGAACAGGGTCTCAAATTGAGAAAACCAACTTATGCTTGCTTAAGGGGAAAGGTGAGTTGGGGTGCTGCATAAAACCAGAGATTGAAATGAGCACAGATAAAGTTCCTTAAGCCAAATATGGAATAGACAAGAGCTACTCCTTGCTCAACGAAATCGACTCAACACCCCATATTAAACGCCTAAGAATGTACCTGACTAGTAAGTATCTTAAAACCTATGGATTGCTATGTCTCCGAAAGAGAATCAAGCGTGTGTACAGGGGCATAAACGCAGCAGTGATAGGATTGCAGAGGTTCGGTGAGCAAATGAAGACCCTTTGAAGTCATATTTCATGGTACCCATTCCAAGGGCCTCAACTCTCCAGGTTTAAGGTATTCTTCCTTCAGCTAAAACATGCATGTGGAACCTAGAGTATGATCAACCATGTGATCGGGAGACGTGTTCAAATATGTCTCAGTTTTCGTCCCCTGGTACTCGGGTGCAACATTCCCGATGCTTTACTAACACTCTCCACACTTGGAGAGTCAGCGCCTTTAACCTCCTGTTTGGCCCAGTTTGCAATTTCTGCGGAAGATGAACAGGAATAGGGAGAACCAATGAGAGACTAGCTGAAGGTGTCTGGACGGGCAAATTTAACTCTCATTTCCCACCAGGAAGAGGAATTAACCAAAGGCTCAGCGTGCCGTGCCGGAACCAGATTAGGGCATGAAGCCATCCTGCGGGGTTGCGGCCAGCTCAAAAGAAAGCAAGTTGAAGAAAGGAGCACAGGGCCACTGTAATTCACAAACCTGCAGAGTTATAAATGACAGCTATCGTCCAAAAATATACTGAAGTAAGGCTGCCAAGAGGACTTGAAAGCGGGGCAGAATTGCAGGAAACCGATTTCAGGAGGTAGACTGGAATTGCATTGAAAGCATAGGAAAAGAGGCAGAACGTCCACAATGATGCACTTGGCCAAAAAGGGCGTATGCGTTATTTCCTGAATATATTCAGGAAAAAACGCATACGCCCTTTTTGGCCAACCAAGCAAGCTTGCAAAGGAAATCTGCACTACAATGAAGTCTCACTTCCCCCCGGTCAAAAGGGCCATCTGAAAAAAGTGTAAAATCCAGAAAGGCAGGACAGGCCATGGAGAACTGGGAGCCTTGTTATGCTGATGGGCGGGATGTAAATTGCCAACAGACACTCGGGAGAAGTGTATGGTGTTTCCTGAAACATCTAAAAAACAAAGCAACAGAGCCTAGGGCACTTCCACTTATGGTCCTATAGCTTAGGGAAATTAAAATCAAAAAGACACAGCCACCCCAAAGTTTGGGACGCCTCTGTTTACAAGAACCTCGTTTACAGTACAAGTTCAATATCACAGAAAGAGAAAAATGGATAAAGAACTTGTGGTACTTACGTACAATGCAGTATCACTCAGCAATGAAATCTATGTCATCAAGCCCGTAGCAGCATAATGAGTGGATTCAGGTATAATGATTCTAACTGAAATAAGTCACACAGAAAAAGAAACATCATAAGATATCACTAATACACGGAATGTAAACTTGGCTACACAGGAACTGAATTACAGAACAGAACAGGGTCTCAAATTTAGAAAACCAACTTATGCTTGCTTAAGGGTAAAGGTGAGTTGGGGTGCTGCATAAAACCAGAGATTGAAATGAGCACAGATAAAGTTCCTTAAGCCAAATATGGAATAGACAAGAGCTACTCCTTGCTCAACGAAATGGACTCCACACCGCATATTAAACGCCTAAGAATGTACCTGACTAGTAAGTATCTTAAAACCTATGGATTGCTATGTCTCCAAAAGAGAATCAAGCGTGTGTACAGGGGCATAAACACAGCAGTGATAGGATTGGAGAGGTTTGGTGAGCAGATGAAGACCCTTTGAAGTCATATTGCATGGTACCCATTACACGGGTCTCAACTCTCCAGGTTTAAGGTATTATTCCTTCAGCTAAAACATGCATGTGGAACCCAGAGTATGATCAACCGTGTGAACGGGAGACGTGTTCAAATATGTCTCAGTTTTCCTCCCCTGGTACTTGGGTGCAACATTCCAGACGCTTTACCAACACTCTCCCCACTTGGAGAGTCAGCGCCTTTAACCTCCTGTTTGGCCCAGTTTGCAATTTTTGCGGAAGATGAACAGGAATAGGGAGAACCAATGAGAGACTAGCTGGAGGTGTCTGGACGGGCAAATTTAACTCTCATTTCCCACCAGGAAGAGGAAATAACCAAAGGCTCAGTGTGCCGTGCAGAACCAGATTAGGGCCTGAAGCCATCCTGCGGTATTGCGGCCAGCTCAAAAGAAAGCGATTTGAAGAAAGGAGCTCAGGGGCACTGTAATTCACAAACCTGCAGAGTTATAAATGACAGCTATCATCCAAAAATATACTGAAGTAAGGCTGCCAAGAGGACTTGAAAGCGGGGCAGAATTGCAGGAAACCGATTTCAGGAGGTAGACTGGAATTGCATTGAAAGCATAGGAAAAGAGGCAGAACGTCCACAATGATGCACTTGGCCAAAAAGGGCGTATGCATTTTTTCCTGAATATATTCAGGAAAAAACGCATACGCCCTTTTTGGCCAACCAAGCAAGCTTGCAAAGGAAATCTGCACTAAAATGAAGTCTCACTTCCCCCCGGTCAAAAGGGCCATCTGAAAAAAGTGTAAAATCCAGAAAGGCAGGACAGGCCATGGAGAACTGGGAGCCTTGTTATGATGATGGGCGGGATGTAAATTGCCAACAGACACTCGGGAGAAGTGTATGGTGTTTCCTGAAACATCTAAAAAACAAAGCAACAGAGCCTAGGGCACTTCCACTTATGGTCCTATAGCTTAGGGAAATTAAAATAAAAAAGACACAGCCACCCCAAAGTTTGGGACGCCTGTGTTTACAAGAACCTCGTTTACAGTACAAGTTCAACATCGCAGAAAGTGAAAAATTGATAAAGAAGTTTTGGTATTTACTTACAAAGCAATATCACTCAGCAATGAAATCTATGTCATCAGGCCTTTAGCAGGACAATGAGTGGATTCAGGTATGATGATTCTAACTGAAATAAGTCACACAGAAAAAGAAACATCATAAGATATCAGTAATACACGGAATGTAACCATGGCTACACAGGAACTGAATTACAGAACAGAACAGGGTCTCAAATTTAGAAAACCAACTTATGCTTGCTTAAGGGGAAAGGTGAGTTGGGGTGCTGCATAAAACCAGAGATTGAAATGAGCACAGATAAAGTTCCTTAAGCCAAATATGGAATAGACAAGAGCTACTCCTTGCTCAACGAAATGGACTCAAAACCGCATATTAAACGCCTAAGAATGTACCTGACTAGTAAGTATCTTAAAACCTATGGCTTGCTATGTCTCCGAAAGAGAATCAAGCATGTGTACAGGGGCATAAACGCAGCAGTGATAGGATTGGAGAGGTTCGGTGAGCAAATGAAGACCCTTTGAAGTCATATTGGATGGTACCCATTCCATGGGTCTCAACTCTCCAGGTTTAAGGTATTCTTCCTTCAGCTAAAACATGCATGTGGAACCCAGAGTATGATCAACCGTGTGAACGGGAGACGTGTTCAAATATATCTCAGTTTTCCTCCCCTGGTACTCGGGTGCAACATTCCAGACGCTTTACTAACACTCTCCTGTCTTGGAGAGTCAGCGCCTTTAACCTCCTGTTTGGTCCAGTTTGCAATTTCTGCGGAAGATGAACAGGAATAGGGAGAACCAATGAGAGACTAGCTGGAGGTGTCTGGACGGGCAAATTTAACTCTCATTTCCCACCAGGAAGAGGAAATAACCAAAGGCTCAGCGTGCCGTGCCGGAACAAGATTAGGGCCTGAAGCCATCCTGCGGTGTTGCGGCCAGCTCACAAGAAAGCGAGTTGAAGAAAGGAGCTCAGGGGCACTGTAATTCACAAACCTGCAGAGTTATAAATGACAGCTATCGTCCAAAAATATACTGAAGTAAGGCTGCCAAGAGGACTTGAAAGCGGGGCAGAATTGCAGGAAACCGATTTCAGGAGGTAGACTGGAATTGCATTGAAAGCATAGGAAAAGAGGCAGAACGTCCCCAATGATGCACTTGGCCAAAAAGGGCGTATGCGTTTTTTCCTGAATATATTCAGGAAAAAACGCATACGCCCTTTTTGGCCAACCAAGCAAACTTGCAAAGGAAATCTGCACTACAATGAAGTCTCACTTCCCCCCGGTCAAAAGGGCCATCTGAAAAAAGTGGAAAATCCAGAAAGGCAGGACAGGCCATGGAGAACTGGGAGCCTTGTTATGCTGATGGGCGGGATGTAAATTGCCAACAGACACTCGGGAGAAGTGTATGGTGTTTCCTGAAACATCTAAAAAACAAAGCAACAGAGCCTAGGGCACTTCCACATATGGTCCTATAGCATAGGGAAATTAAAATCAAAAAGACACAGCCACCCCAAAGTTTGGGACGCCTCTGTTTACAAGAACCTCGTTTACAGTACAAGTTCAACATCGCAGAAAGTGAAAAATGGATAAAGAAGTTGTGGTATTTACTTACAAAGCAATATCACTCAGCAATGAAATCTATGTCATCAGGCCCTTAGCAGCACAATGAGTGGATTCAGGTATGATGATTCTAACTGAAATAAGTCACACAGAAAAAGAAACATCATAAGATATCACTAATACACGGAATGTAAACTTGGCTACACAGGAACTGAATTACAGAACAGAACAGGGTCTCAAATTTAGAAAACCAACTTATGCTTGCTTAAGGGGAAAGGTGAGTTGGGGTGCTGCATAAAACCAGAGATGGAAATGAGCACAGATAAACTTCCTTAAGCCAAATATGGAATAGACAAGAGCTACTCCTTGATCAACGAATTGGACTCAACACACCATATTCAACGCCTAAGAATGTACCTGACTAGTAAGTATCTTAAAACCTATGGATTGCTATGTCTCCAAAAGAGAATCAAGCGTGTGTACAGGGGCATAAACGCAGCAGTGATAGGATTGGAGAGGTTTGGTGAGCAAACGAAGACCCTTTGAAGTCATATTGCATGGTACCCATTACACGGGTCTCAACTCTCCAGGTTTAAGGTATTCTTCCTTCAGCTAAAACATGCATGTGGAACCCAGAGTATGATCAACCGTGTGAACGGGAGACGTGTTCAAATATGTCTCAGTTTTCCTACCCTGGTACTCGGGTGCAACATTCCAGACGCTTTACTAACACTCTCCCCACTTGGAGAGTCAGCGCCTTTAACCTCCTGTTTGGTCCAGTTTGCAATTTCTGCGGAAGATGAACAGGAATAGGGAGAACCAATGAGAGACTAGCTGGAGGTGTCTGGACGGGCAAATTTAACTCTCATTTCCCACCAGGAAGAGGAAATAACCAAAGGATCAGCGTGCCGTGCCGGAACAAGATTAGGGCCTGAAGCCATCCTGCTGGGTTGCGGCCAGCTCACAAGAAAGCGAGTTGAAGAAAGGAGCTCATGGGCTCTGTAATTCAGAAACCTGCAGAGTTATAAATGACAGCTATCGTCCAAAAATATACTGAAGTAAGGCTGCCAAGAGGACTTGAAAGCGGGGCAGATTTGCAGGAAACCGATTTCAGGAGGTAGACTGGAATTGCATTGAAAGCATAGGAAAAGAGGCAGAACGTCCACAATGATGCACTTGGCCAAAAAGGGCGTATGCGTTTTTTCCTGAATATATTCAGGAAAAAACGCATACGCCCTTTTTGGCCAACCAAGCAAGCTTGCAAAGGAAATCTGCACTACAATGAAGTCTCACTTCCCCCCGGTCAAAAGGGACATCTGAAAAAAGTGTAAAATCCAGAAAGGCAGGACAGGCCATGGAGAACTGGGAGCCTTGTTATGATGATGGGCGGGATGTAAATTGCCAACAGACACTCGGGAGAAGTGTATGGTGTTTCCTGAAACATCTAAAAAACAAAGCAACAGAGCCTAGGGCACTTCCACATATGGTCCTATAGCATAGGGAAATTAAAATCAAAAAGACACAGCCACCCCAAAGTTTGGGACGCCTCTGTTTACAAGAACCTCGTTTACAGTACAAGTTCAACATCGCAGAAAGTGAAAAATGGATAAAGAAGTTGTGGTATTTACTTACAAAGCAATATCACTCAGCAATGAAATCTATGTCATCAGGCCCTTAGCAGCACAATGAGTGGATTCAGGTATGATGATTCTAACTGAAATAAGTCACACAGAAAAAGAAACATCATAAGATATCACTAATACATGGAATGTAAACTTGGCTACACAGGAACTGAATTACAGAACAGAACAGGGTCTCAAATTTAGAAAACCAACTTATGCTTGCTTAAGGGGAAAGGTGAGTTGGGGTGCTGCATAAAACCAGAGATGGAAATGAGCACAGATAAAGTTCCTTAAGCCAAATATGGAATAGACAAGAGCTACTCCTTGATCAACGAATTGGACTCAACACACCATATTCAACGCCTAAGAATGTACCTGACTAGTAAGTATCTTAAAACCTATGGATTGCTATGTCTCCAAAAGAGAATCAAGCATGTGTACAGGGGCATAAACGCAGCAGTGATAGGATTGGAGAGGTTCGGTGAGCAAATGAAGACCCTTTGAAGTCATATTGGATGGTACCCATTCCATGGGTCTCAACTCTCCAGGTTTAAGGTATTCTTCCTTCAGCTAAAACATGCATGTGGAACCCAGAGTATGATCAACCGTGTGAACGGGAGACGTGTTCAAATATATCTCAGTTTTCCTCCCCTGGTACTCGGGTGCAACATTCCAGACGCTTTACTAACACTCTCCTGTCTTGGAGAGTCAGCGCCTTTAACCTCCTGTTTGGTCCAGTTTGCAATTTCTGCGGAAGATGAACAGGAATAGGGAGAACCAATGAGAGACTAGCTGGAGGTGTCTGGACGGGCAAATTTAACTCTCATTTCCCACCAGGAAGAGGAAATAACCAAAGGCTCAGCGTGCCGTGCCGGAACAAGATTAGGGCCTGAAGCCATCCTGCGGTGTTGCGGCCAGCTCACAAGAAAGCGAGTTGAAGAAAGGAGCTCAGGGGCACTGTAATTCACAAACCTGCAGAGTTATAAATGACAGCTATCGTCCAAAAATATACTGAAGTAAGGCTGCCAAGAGGACTTGAAAGGGGGCAGAATTGCAGGAAACCGATTTCAGGAGGTAGACTGGAATTGCATTGAAAGCATAGGAAAAGAGGCAGAACGTCCCCAATGATGCACTTGGCCAAAAAGGGCGTATGCGTTTTTTCCTGAATATATTCAGGAAAAAACGCATACGCCCTTTTTGGCCAACCAAGCAAACTTGCAAAGGAAATCTGCACTACAATGAAGTCTCACTTCCCCCCGGTCAAAAGGGCCATCTGAAAAAAGTGGAAAATCCAGAAAGGCAGGACAGGCCATGGAGAACTGGGAGCCTTGTTATGCTGATGGGCGGGATGTAAATTGCCAACAGACACTCGGGAGAAGTGTATGGTGTTTCCTGAAACATCTAAAAAACAAAGCAACAGAGCCTAGGGCACTTCCACATATGGTCCTATAGCATAGGGAAATTAAAATCAAAAAGACACAGCCACCCCAAAGTTTGGGACGCCTCTGTTTACAAGAACCTCGTTTACAGTACAAGTTCAACATCGCAGAAAGTGAAAAATGGATAAAGAAGTTGTGGTATTTACTTACAAAGCAATATCACTCAGCAATGAAATCTATGTCATCAGGCCCTTAGCAGCAC
The DNA here is from genome assembly GCF_964374135.1 of Grampus griseus. Lineage (NCBI taxonomy): Eukaryota > Metazoa > Chordata > Mammalia > Artiodactyla > Delphinidae > Grampus > Grampus griseus. The sequence goes on along the minus strand of NW_028133011.1, from coordinate 144,094 downwards.
AATGAGTGGATTCAGGTATGATGATTCTAACTGAAATAAGTCACACAGAAAAAGAAACATCATAAGATATCACTAATACACGGAATGTAAACTTGGCTACACAGGAACTGAATTACAGAACAGAACAGGGTCTCAAATTTAGAAAACCAACTTATGCTTGCTTAAGGGGAAAGGTGAGTTGGGGTGCTGCATAAAACTAGAGATGGAAATGAGCACAGATAAACTTCCTTAAGCCAAATATGGAATAGACAAGAGCTACTCCTTGATCAACGAATTGGACTCAACACACCATATTCAACGCCTAAGAATGTACCTGACTAGTAAGTATCTTAAAACCTATGGATTGCTATGTCTCCAAAAGAGAATCAAGCGTGTGTACAGGGGCATAAACGCAGCAGTGATAGGATTGGAGAGGTTTGGTGAGCAAACGAAGACCCTTTGAAGTCATATTGCATGGTACCCATTACACGGGTCTCAACTCTCCAGGTTTAAGGTATTCTTCCTTCAGCTAAAACATGCATGTGGAACCCAGAGTATGATCAACCGTGTGAACGGGAGACGTGTTCAAATATGTCTCAGTTTTCCTACCCTGGTACTCGGGTGCAACATTCCAGACGCTTTACTAACACTCTCCCCACTTGGAGAGTCAGCGCCTTTAACCTCCTGTTTGGTCCAGTTTGCAATTTCTGCGGAAGATGAACAGGAATAGGGAGAACCAATGAGAGACTAGCTGGAGGTGTCTGGACGGGCAAATTTAACTCTCATTTCCCACCAGGAAGAGGAAATAACCAAAGGATCAGCGTGCCGTGCCGGAACAAGATTAGGGCCTGAAGCCATCCTGCTGGGTTGCGGCCAGCTCACAAGAAAGCGAGTTGAAGAAAGGAGCTCATGGGCTCTGTAATTCAGAAACCTGCAGAGTTATAAATGACAGCTATCGTCCAAAAATATACTGAAGTAAGGCTGCCAAGAGGACTTGAAAGCGGGGCAGATTTGCAGGAAACCGATTTCAGGAGGTAGACTGGAATTGCATTGAAAGCATAGGAAAAGAGGCAGAACGTCCACAATGATGCACTTGGCCAAAAAGGGCGTATGCGTTTTTTCCTGAATATATTCAGGAAAAAACGCATACGCCCTTTTTGGCCAACCAAGCAAGCTTGCAAAGGAAATCTGCACTACAATGAAGTCTCACTTCCCCCCGGTCAAAAGGGCCATCTGAAAAAAGTGTAAAATCCAGAAAGGCAGGACAGGCCATGGAGAACTGGGAGCCTTGTTATGATGATGGGCGGGATGTAAATTGCCAACAGACACTCGGGAGAAGTGTATGGTGTTTCCTGAAACATCTAAAAAACAAAGCAACAGAGCCTAGGGCACTTCCACATATGGTCCTATAGCATAGGGAAATTAAAATCAAAAAGACACAGCCACCCCAAAGTTTGGGACGCCTCTGTTTACAAGAACCTCGTTTACAGTACAAGTTCAACATCGCAGAAAGTGAAAAATGGATAAAGAAGTTGTGGTATTTACTTACAAAGCAATATCACTCAGCAATGAAATCTATGTCATCAGGCCCTTAGCAGCACAATGAGTGGATTCAGGTATGATGATTCTAACTGAAATAAGTCACACAGAAAAAGAAACATCATAAGATATCACTAATACATGGAATGTAAACTTGGCTACACAGGAACTGAATTACAGAACAGAACAGGGTCTCAAATTTAGAAAACCAACTTATGCTTGCTTAAGGGGAAAGGTGAGTTGGGGTGCTGCATAAAACCAGAGATGGAAATGAGCACAGATAAAGTTCCTTAAGCCAAATATGGAATAGACAAGAGCTACTCCTTGATCAACGAATTGGACTCAACACACCATATTCAACGCCTAAGAATGTACCTGACTAGTAAGTATCTTAAAACCTATGGATTGCTATGTCTCCAAAAGAGAATCAAGCATGTGTACAGGGGCATAAACGCAGCAGTGATAGGATTGGAGAGGTTCGGTGAGCAAACGAAGACCCTTTGAAGTCATATTGCATGGTACCCATTACACGGGTCTCAACTCTCCAGGTTTAAGGTATTCTTCCTTCAGCTAAACATGCATGTGGAACCCAGAGTACGATCAACCGTGTGAACGGGAGACGTGTTCAAATATGTCTCAGTTTTCCTACCCTGGTACTCGGGTGCAACATTCCAGACGCTTTACTAACACTCTCCCCACTTGGAGAGTCAGCGCCTTTAACCTCCTGTTTGGTCCAGTTTGCAATTTCTGCGGAAGATGAACAGGAATAGGGAGAACCAATGAGAGACTAGCTGGAGGTGTCTGGACGGGCAAATTTAACTCTCATTTCCCACCAGGAAGAGGAATTAAACAAAGGATCAGCGTGCCGTGCCGGAACAAGATTAGGGCCTGAAGCCATCCTGCGGGGTTGCGACCATCTCACAAGAAAGCGAGTTGAAGAAAGGAGCTCATGGGCACTGTAATTCACAAACCTGCAGAGTTATAAATGACAGCTATCGTCCAAAAATATACTGAAGTAAGGCTGCCAAGAGGACTTGAAAGCGGGGCAGAATTGCAGGAAACCGATTTCAGGAGGTAGACTGGAATTGCATTGAAAGCATAGGAAAAGAGGCAGAACGTCCACAATGATGCACTTGGCCAAAAAGGGCGTATGCGTTTTATCCTGAATATATTCAGGAAAAAACGCATACGCCCTTTTTGGCCAACCAAGCAAGTTTGCAAAGGAAATCTGCACTACAATGAAGTCTCACTTCCCCCCGGTCAAAAGGGCCATCTGAAAAAAGTGTAAAATCCAGAAAGGCAGGACAGGCCATGGAGAACTGGGAGCCTTGTTATGCTGATGGGCGGGATGTAAATTGCCAACAGACACTCGGGAGAAGTGTATGGTGTTTCCTGATGCATCTAAGAAACAAAGCAACAGAGACTAGGGCACTTCCACTTATGGTCCTATAGCTTAGGGAAATTAAAATCAAAAAGACACAGCCACCCCAAAGTTTGGGACGCCTCTGTTTACAAGAACCTCATTTACCGTACAAGTTCAATATCACAGAAAGTGAAAAATGGATAAAGAACTTGTGGTACTTACGTACAATGCAGTATCACTCAGCAATGAAATCTATGTCATCAGGCCCGTAGCAGCATAATGAGTGGATTCAGTTACGATGATTCTAACTGAAATAAGTCACACAGAAAAAGAAACATCATAAGATATCACTAATACACGGAATGTAAACTTGGCTACACAGGAACTGAATTCCAAAACAGAACAGGGTCTCAAATTTAGAAAACCAACTTATGCTTGCTTAAGGGGAAAGGTGAGTTGGGGTGCTGCATAAAACCAGAGATTGAAATGAGCACAGATAAAGTTCCTTAAGCCAAATATGGAATAGACAAGAGCTACTCCTTGCTCAACGAAATGGACTCAACACCCCATATTAAACGCCTAAGAATGTACCTGACTAGTAAGTATCTTAAAACCTATGGATTGCTATGTCTCCAAAAGAGAATCAAGCGTGTGTACAGGGGCATAAACTCAGTAGTGATAGGACTAGAGAGGTTCGGTGAGCAAATGAAGACCCTTTGAAGTCTTATTGCATGGTACCCATTCCACGGGTTTCAACTACCCAGGTTTAAGGTATTCTTCCTTCAGCTAAAACATGCATGTGGAACTCAGAGTATGATCAACCGTGTGAACGGGAGACGTGTTCAAATATGTCTCAGTTTTCCTCCCCTGGTATTCGGGTGCAACATTCCAGACGCTTTACTAACACTCTCCCCACTTGGAGAGTCAGTGCCTTTAACCTCCTGTTTGGCCCAGTTTGCAATTTCTGCGGAAGATGAACAGGAATAGCGAGAACCAATGAGAGACTAGCTGGAGGTGTCTGGACGGGCAAATTTAACTCTCATTTCCCACCAGGAAGAGGAATTAACCAAAGGCTCAGCGTGCCGTGCCGGAACCAGATTAGGGCCTGAAGCCATCCTGCGGTATTGCGGCCAGGTCACAAGAAAGCGAGTTGAAGAAAGGAGCTCAGGGGCACTGTAATTCACAAACCTGCAGAGTTATAAATGACAGCTATCGTCCAAAAATATACTGAAGTAAGGCTGCCAAGAGGACTTGAAAGCGGGGCAAAATTGCAGGAAACCGATTTCAGGAGGTAGACTGGAATTGCATTGAAAGCATAGGAAAAGAGGCAGAACGTCCACAATGATGCACTTGGCCAAAAAGGGCGTATGCGTTTTTTCCTGAATATATTCAGGAAAAAACGCATACGCCCTTTTTGGCCAACCAAGCAAGCTTGCAAAGGAAATCTGCACTACAATGAAGTCTCACTTCCCCCCGGTCAAAAGGGCCATCTGAAAAAAGTGTAAAATCCAGAAAGGCAGGACAGGCCATGGAGAACTGGGAGCCTTGTTATGCTGATGGGCGGGATGTAAATTGCCAACAGACACTCGGGAGAAGTGTATGGTGTTTCCTGAAACATCTAAAAAACAAAGCAACAGAGCCTAGGGCACTTCCACATATGGTCCTATAGCATAGGGAAATTAAAATCAAAAAGACACAGCCACCCCAAAGTTTGGGACGCCTCTGTTTACAAGAACCTCGTTTACAGTACAAGTTCAACATCGCAGAAAGTGAAAAATGGATAAAGAAGTTGTGGTATTTACTTACAAAGCAATATCACTCAGCAATGAAATCTATGTCATCAGGCCCTTAGCAGCACAATGAGTGGATTCAGGTATGATGATTCTAACTGAAATAAGTCACACAGAAAAAGAAACATCATAAGATATCACTAATACACGGAATGTAAACTTGGCTACACAGGAACTGAATTCCAAAACAGAACAGGGTCTCATATTTAGAAAACCAACTTATGCTTGCTTAAGGGGAAAGGTGAGTTGGGGTGTTGCATAAAACCAGAGATTGAAATGAGCACAGATAAAGTTCCTTAAGCCAAATATGGAATAGACAAGAGCTACTCCTTGCTCAACGAAATGGACTCAACACCCCATATTAAACGCCTAAGAATGTACCTGACTAGTAAGTATCTGAAAACCTATGGATTCCTATGTTTCCAAAAGAGAATCAAGCGTGTGTACAGAGGCATAAACGCAGCAGTGGTAGGATTGGAGAGGTTCGGTGAGCAAATGAAGACCCTTTGAAGTCATATTGCATGGTACCCATTACACGGGTCTCAACTTTCCAGGTTTAAGGTATTCTTCCTTCAGCTAAAACATGCATGTGGAACCCAGAGTATGATCAACCGTGTGAACGGGAGACGTGTTCAAATATGTCTCAGTTTTCCTCCCCTGGTACTCGGGTGCAACATTCCAGACGCTTTACTAACACTCTCCCGACTTGGAGAGTCAGTCCCTTTAACCTCCTGTTTGACCCAGTTTGCAATTTCTGCGGAAGATGAACAGGAATAGGGAGAACCAATGAGAGACTAGCTGGGGGTGTCTGGACGGGCAAATTTAACTCTCATTTCCCACCAGGAAGAGGAACTAACCAAAGGCTCAGCGTGCCGTGCCGGAACCAGATTAGGGCCTGAAGCCATCCTGCGGTGTTGTGACCAGCTCAAAAGAAAGTGAGTTGAAGAAAGGAGCTCAGGGGCACTGTAATTCACAAACCTGCAGAGTTATAAATGACAGCTATCGTCCAAAAATATACTGAAGTAAGGCTGCCAAGAGGACTTGAAAGCGGGGCAGAATTGCAGGAAACCGATTTCAGGAGGTAGACTGGAATTGCATTGAAAGCATAGGAAAAGAGGCAGAACGTCCACTATGATGCACTTGGCCAAAAAGGGCGTATGCGTTTTTTCCTGAATATATTCAGGAAAAAACGCATACGCCCTTTTTGGCCAACCAAGCAAGCTTGCAAAGGAAATCTGCACTACAATGAAGTCTCACTTCCCCCCGGTCAAAAGGGCCATCTGAAAAAAGTGTAAAATCCAGAAAGGCAGGACAGGCCATGGAGAACTGGGAGCCTTGTTATGCTGATGGGCGGGATGTAAATTGCCAACAGACACTCGGGAGAAGTGTATGGTGTTTCCTGAAACATCTAAGAAACAAAGCAACAGAGCCTAGGGCACTTCCACTTATGGTCCTATAGCTTAGGGAAATTAAAATCAAAATGACACAGCCACCCCAAAGTTTGGGACGCCTCTGTTTACAAGAACCTCGTTTACCGTACAAGTTCAGTATCACAGAAAGCGGAAAATGGATATAGAACTTTTGGTACTTATGTACAATGCAGTATCACTCAGCAATGAAATCTATGTCATCAGGCCCGTAGCAGCATAATGAGCGGATTCAGGTATGATGATTCTAACTGAAACAAGTCACACAGAAAAAGAAACATCATAAGATATCACTAATACACGGAATGTAAACTTGGCTACACAGGAACTGAATTCCAAAACAGAACAGGGTCTCAAATTTAGAAAACCAACTTATGCTTGCTTAAGGGGAAAGATGAGTTGGGGTGCTGCATAAAACCAGAGATTGAAATGAGCACAGATAAAGTTCCTTAAGCCAAATATGGAATAGACAAGAGCTACTCCTTGCTCAACAAAAAGGACTCAACACCCCATATTAAACGCCTAAGAATGTACCTGACTAGTAAGTATCTTAAAACCTATGGATTGCTATGTCTCCGAAAGAGAATCAAGCATGTGTACAGGGGCATAAACGCAGCAGTGATAGGATTGGAGAGTTTCGGTGAGCAAATGAAGACCCTTTGAAGTCATATTGCATGGTAACCATTCCACGGGTTTCAACTACCCAGTTTTAAGGTATTCTTCCTTCAGCTAAAACATGCATGTGGAACCTAGAGTATGATCAACCATGTGATTGGGAGACGTGTTCAAATATGTCTCAGTTTTCGTCCCCTGGAACTCAGGTGCAACATTCCACACGCTTTACTAACACTCTCCCGACTTGGAGAGTCAGTCCCTTTAACCTCCTGTTTAGCCCAGTTTGCAATTTCTGCGGAAGATGAACAGGAATAGCGAGAACCAATGAGAGACTAGCTGGAGGTGTCTGGACGGGCAAATTTAACTCTCATTTCCCAACAGGAAGAGGAATTAACCAAAGGCTCAGCGTGCCGTGCCGGAACCAGATTAGGGCCTGAAGCCATCCTGTGGTGTTGCGGCCAGGTCACAAGAAAGCGAGTTGAAGAAAGGAGCTCAGGGGCACTGTAATTCACAAACCTGCAGAGTTATAAATGACAGCTATCGTCCAAAAATATACTGAAGTAAGACTGCCAAGAGGACTTGAAAGTGGGGCAGAATTGCAGGAAACCGATTTCAGGAGGTAGACTGGAATTGCATTGAAAGCATAGGAAAAGAGGCAGAACGTCCACAATGATGCACTTGGCCAAAAAGGGCGTATGCGTTTTTTCCTGAATATATTCAGGAAAAAACGCATACGCCCTTTTTGGCCAACCAAGCAAGCTTGCAAAGGAAATCTGCACTACAATGAAGTCTCACTTCCCCCCGGTCAAAAGGGCCATCTGAAAAAAGTGTAAAATCCAGAAAGGCAGGACAGGCCATGGAGAACTGGGAGCCTCGTTATGCTGATGGGCGGGATGTAAATTGCCAACAGACACTCGGGAGAAGTGTATGGTGTTTCCTAAAGCATCTAAGAAACAAAGCAACAGAGCCTAGGGCACTTCCACTTATGGTCCTATAGTTTAGGGAAATTAAAATCAAAAAGACACAGCCACCCCAAAGTTTGGAACGGCTCTGTTTACAAGAACCTCGTTTAGAGTACAAGTTCAACATCGCAGAAAGTGAAAAATGGATACAGAAGTTATGGTATTTACTTACAAAGCAATATCACTCAGCAATGAAATCTATGTCATCAGGCCCTTAGCAGCACAATGAGTGGATTTAGGTACGATGATTCTAACTGAAATAAGTCACACAGAAAAAGAAACATCATAAGGTATCAGTAATACACGGAATGTAAACTTGGCTACACAGGAACTGAATTCCAAAACAGAACAGCGTCTCAAATTTAGAAAACCAACTTATGCTTGCTTAAGGGGAAAGTTGAGTTGGGGTGCTGCATAAAACCAGAGATTGAAATGAGCACAGATAAAGTTCCTTAAGCCAAATATGGAATAGACAAGAGCTACTCCTTGCTCAACGAAAAGGACTCAACACCCCATATTAAACGCCTAAGAATGTACCTGACTAGTAAGTATCTTAAAACCTATGGATTGCTATGTCTCCGAAAGAGAATCAAGCATGTGTACAGGGGCATAAACGCAGCAGTGATAGGATTGGAGAGGTTCGGTTAGCAAATGAAGACCCTTTGAAGTCATATTGCATGGTACCCATTCCACGGGTATCAACTACCCAGTTTTAAGGTATTCTTCCTTCAGCTAAAACATGCATGTGGAACCTAGAGTATGATCAACTGTGTGATCGGGAGACGTGTTCAAATATGTCTCAATTTTCGTACCCTGGTACTCAGGTGCAACATTCCAGACGCTTTACTAACACTCTCCCGACTTGGAGAGTCAGTCCCTTTAACCTCCTGTTTGGCCCAGTTTGCAATTTCTGCGGAAGATGAACAGGAATAGGGAGAACCAATGAGAGACTAGCTGGAGGTGTCTGGACGGGCAAATTTAACTCTCATTTCCCACAGGGAAGAGGAATAAACCAAAGGCTCAGCATGCCGTGCCGGAACCAGATTAGGGCCTGAAGCAATCCTGCGGTGTTGTGGCCAGCTCAAAAGAAAGCGAGTTGAAGAAAGGAGCTCAGGGGCACTGTAATTCACAAATCTGCAGATTTATAAATGACAGCTATTGTCCGAAAATATACTGAAGTAGGGCTGCCAAGAGGACTTGAATGCGGGGCAGAATTGCAGGAAACCGATTTCAGGAGGAATCGGAATTGGATTGCATTTAAAACACAGGAAAAGAGGAAGAACGTCCACAATGATGCACTTGACCAAAAAGGGCGTATGTGTTTTTTCCTGAATATATTCAGGAAAAAACTCATACGCCCTTTTTGGCCAACCAAGCAAGCTTGCAAAGGAAATCTGCACTACAATGAAGTCTCACTTCCCCCCGGTCTAAAGGGCCATCTGAAAAAAGTGTAAAATCCAGAAAGGCAGAACAGGCCATGGAGAACTGGGAGCCTTGTTATGCTGATGGGCGGGATGTAAATTACCAACAGCCACTCTGTAGAAGTGTATGGTGTTTCCTGAAACATCTAAAAAACAAAGCAACAGAGCCTAGGGCACTTCCACTTATGGTCCTATAGTTTAGGGAAATTAAAATCAAAAAGACACAGCCACCCCAAAATTTGGGATGGCTCTTTTTACAGGAATCTCTTCTGCGGCACAAGTTAAATATCCCAGAGAGCAAATAATGGATAAAGAAGTTGCGGTACTTATGTACAACAGAATACCATCAGCAATGAAATCTATGTCACCAGGCCCGTACCAGCATAATGAGTGGATTGAGGCACGATGATTCTAAGTGAAAGAAGTCACACAGAAAAAGAAACATCATAAGGTATCACTAATACACGGAATGTGAACTTGGCTACACATGAACTGAATTACAAAACAGAACAGGGTCTCAAATTTAGAAAACCAACTTATGCTTGCTTAAAGGGGAAGGTGAGTTGGGGTGCTGCATAAAAGCAGAGTTTGAAATTAGCACAGATACCGTTCCATAAGCCAAATATGTAATAGACAAGACCTACCCCTTGCTCAACGAAATGGATTCAACAATGAGGTATCACCTCACACCTGGTAGAATAGGCATCATAGAAAATCTACAAACAAAAAATGCTGGAAAGGGTGTGGAGAAAAAGAACCCTCTTCCACTATTGTTGGGAATATAAATTGATACAGTCATTATGGAGAACAATATGGAATTTCTTAAGAAACTAACAATAGAATTACCATATGATACAGCAATCCCAGTACTGGACATATACCCAGACAAAACCATAAATCAAAAAGAGTCATTCACCGCAATGTTCATTGCATCACTATTTACAATATCGAGGTAATGGAAGCAACCTAAATGCCCACAGACAGACGAATGCATAAAGCTGTGGTACATATATAAAATGGAATATTACTAAGCCATGAAAAGGAATGAAATTGGGTCATTTGTAGAGATGTCGATGGATCTAGAGACTGTCATACAGAGTGAAGTAAGTCAGAAAGAGAAAAACAAATCTTGTATATTCATGCATATATGTGGAACCTAGAAAAACTGTGCAGATTAACCATTTTGCAAGGCATAAATAGAGCAAACGTATGGACAACAAGGGGGGAAAGCTGTTGGGGGGGTGGTGGTGGGAGGAGTTGAGAGACTGGGATTGGCATGTATACATTTATATGTATAAAATAGATAACCAATAAGAACCTGCTGTATAAAAATATAAAATAAAATTCAAAATTATAAAGAAATAAAATTTAAAAAATAAAACAGAAAAAACAATTATTCCCTGCACATACATGTATTTATATGAATAAATTATTTCCATGCTTATATCTGTAAATACAAAAAAGAGGAATAAAATCTACCTTGAACCAAAAACGAAAAAGAGAAAAAAACACAGAACCCACCAGTTACACAGAGGAAAACCGTATCAGGGCACTTGCTCCAGTTGTAAACAATTCTGAAGTTGGTCAGTGGTGGGGAATCGTCTCCCATTCAGCCAGCAGCCCCCACGCAACAAGCGTCCTCATTGCAAAGCTGGGGCACCGTGCCGAGGCATCTGTGAGTAAACGTGAGCTGAGCCCCAGGCCAGTTGCTGCTGAACTATTCCCACCCGTCCCAGGTAAAACACCTGAATATATACAAGGACTTGAAAGCCTAGAGGAAGGGCCATAGAGCCACATGAGTGACAGCATGCCGGCCGACTTGGTGCCTGCAGGCCAGCCAGGATGGTCCTGGCCCTGGGTGCTCTTCTGGAAGATTTCCATTTCCCTGCCTGAGATACCCGTCCTGTCCCTGCCCCCACTGCTTTTTTCCTTCCTCACCTCTGCCCAGGGAGAAATTCCAGCAGCAGGTATGGGTGACACATCCTCTTCTTTAGCAGGTGGCAGCCTGGCAACTGCTGCAGAAAGTCCAGCAGAGCCCCACTCACACTGGGCCACCCACAAAGCCGTGGCCTCTCACTCCCTCTCACCAGCCCAGCCCCGAGACTGCTGACAGGGCAGAGAAAATGGTGTCAGGCACGGCTGCAGGGGCTCTTGCTGCCTGGAGTGGTATTTATATTGATCTCAACCCAGGCACACCTGGGGAGGGCTGGCCGGCACGGTAAGGCTGCCCAGGTCAGCCAATCATCACCCCTCAGGGGCTCACAGTTGCAGAAAATGGAACTTGCTGAACCGGCCAGGTCCAAGGAACAGGTGTGGGCTCCTGAGAGTCAGGATAGACAAGGGGCTGCAGCTTTGGCTTGTTTTCTAATCATTTTATCTGGCCCATGAGTGGGAGACAACTTCAAGAAAACCCTCTCCTAATGAGAGGAACCCAGGAGTCAGGGAGAGGAGGGGTGGGTGGTGGTTGGAGACAGAGGCCTGGTGCCCCGGGTGCAGTGGAAGTCTCTGGAAGACCAGGTGGAGGGAGGCCTCACGGAGTGATGCCCAGGGTCACAGACCTGTCGCAGCTGCTGTTTGTTAGTTCAAGTCCTGCTCTGAGGTGCTCTGTGTCAGCTCTGAGCGACAGGTGAGCTGGGGGTGCTCTGCAATGAGGGCTATGTGCACGGTTCCTGTGTGCCCAGCCCTGCCACGGTACCTGCAAGGGTAGCTCTGTATCCTGGGAGGTGCCTGACCACGAGAGCCCCGTGGGCTGGGGTGGGGGTGGGGTACCTGCCCAGGTGAGCTCCATATTCTGGGATTGGTCTGACCACGAGAGCCCCATGGGCTGCTGGGGACCTGGTAAAGGATGTCAGGACAGTCAGTGAAGCCACCGAGGATATACCTCCAGTTGCTCCTAATTCCTACACCCTGCTGGTCATTCTACCAACCACCAGGACATGGTATTCTGTATTAGTCTTCAATGATGCCTTCTTTTGTATTCCATTAGTCCCAGAGTCACAAGAAATTTTGGCTTGTGAGTGGCAGGACTCAACATACAACTAAAACAATACTTCCGGGCCGTCTGGACCCAAGGGTGCAAAAATTCCCACACCGTCTTTGGGGAAAGCTTAGCTAAAGACCTAAAAGTTCTACCTCTGGAAAAGGAAACCCTCCTTCAATATGCAGATGACATTCTGATAGCCAGCCCTACTAAGGAGGCCTCTGAACTACCAAGCCAATAAAGGATAGAAGTTGTCCAAGAAAAAGCTCAAATATCACAGACTGCGGTGACCTGCCTGGGCTTCATTCTCACAGAAGGTCAGAGAAGCCCATCCCAGGAAAGGGAAGAAACCATTTTCAGCCTTACCCCTTTCTAAAACTAGAAGACAGCTTAGGGGTTCCTGGGGAGGCCAGGGTTTGCTGCTTCTGGATCCCTAACTACAGTCTACTAGCTGGGCCTCTATATGAAACACTGAAAGGAAAAGATGATGATCCTTTTGAATAGAATCCAGAAGTGGCCTTTCAAGAATGGAAAGAGCAGTCAATTCAGACCCTTGCCCTGGAACTCCCTAATTTAGCTAAACCCTTTGACCTTTACATTCCCGGTGAAAGGTGAATCGCCATTGGAGAATTAGTGCAAAAACTGGGACCACTTGAAATGGAACAATGCAAGAATGCCATCCAGGTAGGATAAACTACGGTCACTAAGGGGCTTGGCCCACTGCCACATCTGGCCAAGATACTGGCGGTATCTAAAAACCTGGAAATCAGCAGCCCAAAAGTCCACCTCCCTCCTAAGGGAAAAGGACCCCACGTGGTGATCCTAACCACCAACCATGCCCTGAAGTTGCAGGGTTCGCTCCGTGGGCACACCGACCTCGAGTGAGGAGGCCCTCCAACTCCAACATCCAGAGAGATAACCGGGGGCAACAGGGCACCATGACGACTCGTGTGAACATCACTTGACCTGGAGTTTCTCTCATAAAACAACAAGAGTGTGTCCCAAAAGAGTAGACTACTGCTTGCAGGACTTACTGCACCCAGCGGGGAGCTAATAATCTTGGCGGGGGAACAGTATACCACACTGTCACCATAGAAAAGCCTACAGACACCGTGATGATGGTGGCCAATAAGACCGGCTGAACTCCTGTTTACTTCAAAAGGCTGTTGACTCAGTAGCCATCATGGTCCTTATCACCACTGACCCTGGACTGTCTGGGAGTTGAGCGGGCAGGGCTCTGACACCTGGTGCTGTTTGTACGTTAATTCAGGGGCCTAATTGAAGAAAGCGCAGACTACTGGTCAGAGCATCTAGGCTGGCAGAAACGGTCAGCCTAAGGTGGCCGAACAAATGTGGGGCGGGGTGAAACCGGCCCCCACAGCGTCTCTGCACATCTCTTTCCTGGACCCTTAAAGGTCATTAGAATCTATAACACTTCCAATGCTGGTGCTCAGGTGGACGAGCAGGGAGGCAGGGGTCCTGGGGACAATCAACGTCACCGGGAGGCTGCTGGGGAGAAGCTCTGACCCTCGCCCCAGGGTATGAGGGCTCCCAACTCAGCACTCAGCAGTTACAGAAGAAAGGTCTGCACCCTCAGCACTCCAAGAATGAGGAACGGGACAAAAGGCAGAGGAGGGGTTTGTCCCCAGCAAAGCCCATTAAAAATCCCTGGGAGATAAACATAGAATCTGGGCAATAAAGTCAAGTCTAGCCTTTTTTATCCTTTGTGCTTTGTCTAATTTCACGTGCTCCTAGGGTCCCGCATGCAGAGGTTCCACACCCGGCACTTCAGACCAGATTTCCTAGTGCAGAATGGCTGGGTCGACACCTCAGCTCCTGGGGTCCAGTGCAGACTCCACGATATAGAGCCTGAGCTACAGCCAACCCGGCCCTCGAGAGCTCCGCCGCCTCCCTCCCTCCCACTGACTCTGACAGGATCTCTACACAGCAGCCCAGCCCACAGCCCACGGGGTAGTGCATGCTCTCACCTCTCCATTCTCTGATCAAAATATAAAGTTTCCTTTGCTTGTGAACCAAACTCAGTCTCGATCTGTTGGCCCCAATGACACTGGGCAGGGGGACACTTGTTGGGGTCCACTCTGGAGGATCAGTAACAGAAATTGAGACTATTGTAACCTCAATGAACAGATGTGTGAGCCAAACTGTAGTTAACATAGAACAGTGTATAAGGCTCGGGTAAAATAAGATGTTTCTAACACTTCCATTTGATATTTCCATCACTTTTTATAAGCAAGTTCAGTGAAAAGGTTTGTCTTATTTGTCAGGTCAATATTAGAGAAACGAAGTGATTTCTTTCCAAGGATGTACATCTAATAATCTTGGTTAAACCTTCAATCTTGTTTTAAATGCTTTTCCATTGAAAATGATACCTCTCTTTCAGCTCCCCCATTTCTGAGAAGTATAAAATCTTATAATTTATTATTACCAAAGGGGAAAGGTGGGAGGAGGGATAAATTAACAGTTTGGAATTAACACATACACACTGCTATGTATAAAATAGATCATCAACAAGGAACTACTGTATAGCACAGGGAACTACACTCAACATTTTGCAATAACCTATAAGGGGAAATAATCTGAAAAAGAATAGATATTTTTATTGACATCATCTATCAATGATAGTTAAAGTGTAGCCTAAGGGAAGCTGGTGGTGAGTGCTTCTGACCCTGAAGACTTCAATCATCTAAAGTTTGGACTCTGCCTACTTCCCAAGGCCCTTAATGAACATATGTGTAGCCGTAGCTTAAAAACTTCCCCAGTTTGGGTTTCGGGGAGACACTGATTTTGAAAAAGCCCTGGTGTTCTCCTTACATGAATGGGACTCTTCCTACTGCTAAAACATGTCTGTCACACCCAGAGGATGGTATACCGTCTGATCGGGAAGAGTTTGGAAAAGGCATCTCATCTCCTCATCTCCTGGTGCTCGGGTTCACCCCTCCAGCGTCTTTACTAACAGTCTCCCCACTTGGAGATGTCAGCACTGTCAACATCCTGTTGCGTACAGTTTGGAATTTGTCCAGAGGATGAAGCGGAAGGATGAGGAACAATGAGAGACAAGTCCTAGGTGTTCAGACAGGCACATGTCACTCTAATTTCCAATCAGGAAGACGAATTGACCAAAGGCTAGGGTTGCCCATGGAAACAGTATAGGGCTTGAGGAAATCCCGCTGCTTTGTGGCCAGTTCCCATAAACACAAGTTGAACAATGGAACTCAGGGGCAGTAAAATTCACAAAACTGCAGAGTTGAAAATATCCATCACTGAAAAATGTCTTGAGGAAAGTCAGAGAAAAGGACTTGTAAGCAAGGGAGAATGGCAGGAAAGGGATTTGAGGAGGTAGAAAGGACTCGCCATTAAGCACAAGAAAAGGAGCTGAACATTGCCAACATTGCAGTTGGCCAAAAAGGGTGCATGCGTTTTTTTCTGTATATATTCAAGAAAAGGGCATACACTTTTTTAGCCAACCAAACAGGTGGGCACTGGAAGTCAATACTACAAAAGATATCACTTCGCATCAGTCAGAAGAGCCATCCTCATAAAGCGTAAACAACAGAAATGCAGGACAGGGCAACGAGAAGAGGGAGCCCTGTGAGACTTATAGTGGAAATGTATATTGCCAACGGCCATTCTGGAAAAGTGTATTGTGTTTACTAAAGCATCTAAAAAATGAGCTACAGAGCATAGGGCACTTGCACTCATGGGCGTATATCTTGGGAAAAACAAAAATCGAGAGGACACAGTCACCCCAATGTTTACCCCCTCTCTGTTTAAAAGATCCTCGACTAGGATATAACTTAAATGTCTCTGGAGGGAAAAAATGGATAGAGATGTGGTACTTAGGTAGAGTGGAATATTATTCAGCCTGGAAATCAATGAAATATGGCCAGTTGTAACAACTCCGGAGGAGTTACGTATGATCATTCTAAGTGACAGAATTCAAAAAGAAAAAGACACATATCATAAGATATCACTTAAAGGTGGAATCCAAAATGGCTACACATGAAATAAATTACAAAACAAAAACATAGTCAAATATGTAGAAAACACGCATAAGGCTGCTAAACGGGAAAGGTGGGGAGGGGTGAGGCATCATCCAGGAGGTTGAAATTAGCAAAGATACCATTCCAAATACCAAACTGATAATCAACAAGGCCTACACGGTAGCTAAAAGAACTGCACTCAGCACACTCAAGTCACCGGAAAAGAATATATACGACTGGTAAGAATCTGAAAAAGAATTTATTGATGACTCTCTGTACGTGAATCAAGTGGATGTACAGCAGCAAGAAACAGAGCTTTGAAAATCAGCTGTAACCAATATAGTAATAAATTGAAAAAAATAAACGACAGAGAGACAGAGAAAACCTCTTACAACTTTTCCTCAGGGACGGTGATGCAACATGGATTGAACACATCTAGACCCACAGCAGGATGAGACATAAGGCTGGAAACTGTTTGCGCTAAGAGAAATGTGAGGTTGGGTGAGGAAATGCACACCCTTTAAAGTAATACTACCTGGTACCCATTCAATGGGTCCCAAATCTGCAGGTTCAAGGGATCTTCCTACAGCTAAAACATGCATGGAAAACCCAGAGGACTGTACACCATGTGATCGGGAGATGTGTCTAAAATGCACCTCATTTATCCTCTCCTGGTGCTCCTGTTCACCATTCCAGCCACGTTACTTAGAATCTCCCCACTTGGAGAATCAGCACAGTTAAACTTTTGTTTCACACATTTTGCAAATTGTGAGGAGGATGAACGGGAAGAGGGGGAACCAATGAGAGAATAGTTGTAGGGGTTTGGACGGGCACATATCACTCTAATTTCCCATTAAGAATAAGAATTAAAGAAAGGCTCAGCCTGCCTCGCCGGAGCCAAAATAGGGCCTGAAGCAATCCTGTGGGTTTGTGGCCAGCTCACAAAAGAGCAACTTAAAAAATGGAGCTCAGGGTCACTGCAATTCACAAACCTGCAGAGTTATAAATGAAAACTAATGTCCAAAAATATGTTGAGGTAAGGCAAAGAAGAGGATCTGAATGCAAGACAGAATTGCAAGAAACAGATTTCAAGAGATAGATTGGACTCATCTTTAATGCACATGAAAAGCGGCAGACTTTCGACAATGATGCAGTTGGCCCAAAAGGGCGTATGCGTTTTTTCCTGATTATATCCAGGAAAAAACGCATACGCACTTTATGGGCAACGAAGCAAGCAAGCAATGCAAATGTGCACAACAAAGAAGTCTCACTTCCCACCGGTCAAAAGGGCCATCCTAAAAAACTGTAAAAACCAGAAATGCAGGACAGGCCATGGAGAACAGGGAGCCTTTATACGCTGATGGGCAGTGTGTGAACTGCCGAGAGCCACTCTGGAGAAGTGTATGGTGGTTCCTAAATCATCTAAAAAACAGAGCTACAGAGCATAGGACACTTCCAATCATGGGAGTATATCTAGGGAAGTCTAAAAATCAACAAGACACAAGCACACCACAGTTTAGGGCTACTCTGTTTACAAGAACCTCAACTTCAGTACACCTTAAATATCCCAGGAAAGAGAACAATGGATAAAGAAGATGTGGTACTTATGTACAATGGAATATCTCTTCACCATGAAATCAATGTAATAAGGCTAGTAGAAGGATAAAGAGTGGATTTAGGTCCGATAATACTACTTGAAATAAGTCAAACAGAAAAAGAAACATATCATAAGATATCACTTATAGAGGGAGGGTAAATATGGCTGCACAAGAAATGAATTACAGAACAGAACAGTGTCTCACATTTAGAAAACACACTTATGTCAGCTTAAGGGGAAAGGAGAGGTGGGGTGATGCATAAAACCAGAGTTTGAAATTAGCACAGATACCGTTCAATAAACCAAATAGGTATTAGACAAGATCTACACCTTGCTCAATGAACTGGCCTCAACACACCCTATACACCGCAGAGAAATATATCTGAGTAATAAGAATCTTAAAACCCATGTATTGATATATCTCCATAAGGGAATCAAGTGTGTGCAGAGCGGCACAAACACAGCAGTGAAAATGAGCTAAACCCCATTATAGAAATAAATTTTAAAAAGAAAACGCTGAAACAATGAAAGAGAAAAATTCTTACAAAATTCGCTCAGGGGCTGTGATGTAACCTGGATTGACCACATATAAACCCACAGCTGGATAAGACATAAGGCTGGACACTTGGGGCTGAGAGGATTGGTGAGCTTTGGTGAGCAACTGCCGAAAGTTTAATGCAATACTTCATGCTACTCAGTCCAAGGGTCCCAACACTCCAGGTTGAAGGGAATCTTCCTACAGCTAAACCATGCTTGGGAAACCCAGCGACTGGTATACCATATGATCGGGAAAGGTTTCTAAAACGCACCTCATTTTTCCTCTCCTGGGGCTCCGGATCGACATTCCAGCCGCTTTACTAACAACATCCCCACATGGAGTCAATGCCTTTAAGTTCTGGTATCGCACAGTCTGCAGTTAGTGCAGAGGATGAATGGGAATAGGGGGAACCAGTGAGAAACTAGCTGTAGCGGTTTCAATGGGCACATGTCACTCTAATGTCACATCAGTAAGAAGAATTAACCAAAGGCACAGCAAGGTGCCCCAGAAGAAAAATAGGGCTTCAAGGAATCCTGTGGTTATGGGGCAAGACCACAAAAATAAGAGCTGAAAAATGGAGCTAAGGGCCACTGCAATTCAAAAACCTGCAGAGTTATAAAGGCCAACTATATTCAAAAAATATATTGAGGTAAGGCTATGAAGAGGCAATGAAAGCAAGGCAGAATTGCAGGAAACCAATTTCAGGAGGTAGACTGGAATTGCATTGAAAACATATGAAGACAGTCAGAACCTCGACAATGATGCACTTGGACAAAAAGGGCGTATGCGTTTTTTCCTGAATATATTCAGGAAAAAACGCATACGCCCTTTTTGGCCAACCAAGCAAACCTGCAAAGGAAATCGGCACTACAATGAAGTCTCACTTCCCCCAGGTCAAAAGGGCCATCTGAAAAAAGTGTAAAATCCAGAAAGGCAGGACAGGCCATGGAGAACTGGGAGCCTTGTTATGCTGATGGGCGGGATGTAAATTGCCAACAGACACTCAGGAGAAGTGTATGGTGTTTCCGGAAACATCTAAAAAACAAAGCAACAGAGCCTAGCGCACTTCCACTTATGGTCCTATAGCTTAGGGAAATTAAAATCAAAAAGACACAGCCACCCCAAAGATTGGGACGGCTCTGTTTACAACAACCTCGTTTACAGTACAAGTTCAATATCACAGAAAGTGAAAAATGGATAAAGAAGTTTGGGTACTCAAGTACAATGCAATATCACTCAGCAATGAAATCTATGTCACCAGGCCCTTAGCCGCACAATGAGTGGATTCGGGTATGGTGATTCTAACTGAAATAAGTCACACAGAAAAAGAAACATCAATAAATATCACTAATACATGGAATGTAAACTTGGCTACAGAGGAACTGAATTACAAAACAGAACAGGGTCTCAAATTGAGAAAACCAACTTATGCTTGCTTAAGGGGAAAGGTGAGTTGGGGTGCTGCATAAAACCAGAGATTGAAATGAGCACAGATAAAGTTCCTTAAGCCAAATATGGAATAGACAAGAGCTACTCCTTGCTCAACGAAATCGACTCAACACCCCATATTAAACGCCTAAGAATGTACCTGACTAGTAAGTATCTTAAAACCTATGGATTGCTATGTCTCCGAAAGAGAATCAAGCGTGTGTACAGGGGCATAAACGCAGCAGTGATAGGATTGCAGAGGTTCGGTGAGCAAATGAAGACCCTTTGAAGTCATATTTCATGGTACCCATTCCAAGGGCCTCAACTCTCCAGGTTTAAGGTATTCTTCCTTCAGCTAAAACATGCATGTGGAACCTAGAGTATGATCAACCATGTGATCGGGAGACGTGTTCAAATATGTCTCAGTTTTCGTCCCCTGGTACTCGGGTGCAACATTCCCGATGCTTTACTAACACTCTCCACACTTGGAGAGTCAGCGCCTTTAACCTCCTGTTTGGCCCAGTTTGCAATTTCTGCGGAAGATGAACAGGAATAGGGAGAACCAATGAGAGACTAGCTGAAGGTGTCTGGACGGGCAAATTTAACTCTCATTTCCCACCAGGAAGAGGAATTAACCAAAGGCTCAGCGTGCCGTGCCGGAACCAGATTAGGGCATGAAGCCATCCTGCGGGGTTGCGGCCAGCTCAAAAGAAAGCAAGTTGAAGAAAGGAGCTCAGGGCCACTGTAATTCACAAACCTGCAGAGTTATAAATGACAGCTATCGTCCAAAAATATACTGAAGTAAGGCTGCCAAGAGGACTTGAAAGCGGGGCAGAATTGCAGGAAACCGATTTCAGGAGGTAGACTGGAATTGCATTGAAAGCATAGGAAAAGAGGCAGAACGTCCACAATGATGCACTTGGCCAAAAAGGGCGTATGCGTTTTTTCCTGAATATATTCAGGAAAAAACGCATACGCCCTTTTTGGCCAACCAAGCAAGCTTGCAAAGGAAATCTGCACTACAATGAAGTCTCACTTCCCCCCGGTCAAAAGGGCCATCTGAAAAAAGTGTAAAATCCAGAAAGGCAGGACAGGCCATGGAGAACTGGGAGCCTTGTTATGCTGATGGGCGGGATGTAAATTGCCAACAGACACTCGGGAGAAGTGTATGGTGTTTCCTGAAACATCTAAAAAACAAAGCAACAGAGCCTAGGGCACTTCCACTTATGGTCCTATAGCTTAGGGAAATTAAAATCAAAAAGACACAGCCACCCCAAAGTTTGGGACGCCTCTGTTTACAAGAACCTCGTTTACAGTACAAGTTCAATATCACAGAAAGAGAAAAATGGATAAAGAACTTGTGGTACTTACGTACAATGCAGTATCACTCAGCAATGAAATCTATGTCATCAAGCCCGTAGCAGCATAATGAGTGGATTCAGGTATAATGATTCTAACTGAAATAAGTCACACAGAAAAAGAAACATCATAAGATATCACTAATACACGGAATGTAAACTTGGCTACACAGGAACTGAATTACAGAACAGAACAGGGTCTCAAATTTAGAAAACCAACTTATGCTTGCTTAAGGGGAAAGGTGAGTTGGGGTGCTGCATAAAACCAGAGATTGAAATGAGCACAGATAAAGTTCCTTAAGCCAAATATGGAATAGACAAGAGCTACTCCTTGCTCAACGAAATGGACTCCACACCGCATATTAAACGCCTAAGAATGTACCTGACTAGTAAGTATCTTAAAACCTATGGATTGCTATGTCTCCAAAAGAGAATCAAGCGTGTGTACAGGGGCATAAACACAGCAGTGATAGGATTGGAGAGGTTTGGTGAGCAGATGAAGACCCTTTGAAGTCATATTGCATGGTACCCATTACACGGGTCTCAACTCTCCAGGTTTAAGGTATTATTCCTTCAGCTAAAACATGCATGTGGAACCCAGAGTATGATCAACCGTGTGAACGGGAGACGTGTTCAAATATGTCTCAGTTTTCCTCCCCTGGTACTTGGGTGCAACATTCCAGACGCTTTACCAACACTCTCCCCACTTGGAGAGTCAGCGCCTTTAACCTCCTGTTTGGCCCAGTTTGCAATTTTTGCGGAAGATGAACAGGAATAGGGAGAACCAATGAGAGACTAGCTGGAGGTGTCTGGACGGGCAAATTTAACTCTCATTTCCCACCAGGAAGAGGAAATAACCAAAGGCTCAGTGTGCCGTGCAGAACCAGATTAGGGCCTGAAGCCATCCTGCGGTATTGCGGCCAGCTCAAAAGAAAGCGATTTGAAGAAAGGAGCTCAGGGGCACTGTAATTCACAAACCTGCAGAGTTATAAATGACAGCTATCATCCAAAAATATACTGAAGTAAGGCTGCCAAGAGGACTTGAAAGCGGGGCAGAATTGCAGGAAACCGATTTCAGGAGGTAGACTGGAATTGCATTGAAAGCATAGGAAAAGAGGCAGAACCTCCACAATGATGCACTTGGCCAAAAAGGGCGTATGCATTTTTTCCTGAATATATTCAGGAAAAAACGCATACGCCCTTTTTGGCCAACCAAGCAAGCTTGCAAAGGAAATCTGCACTACAATGAAGTCTCACTTCCCCCCGGTCAAAAGGGCCATCTGAAAAAAGTGTAAAATCCAGAAAGGCAGGACAGGCCATGGAGAACTGGGAGCCTTGTTATGATGATGGGCGGGATGTAAATTGCCAACAGACACTCGGGAGAAGTGTATGGTGTTTCCTGAAACATCTAAAAAACAAAGCAACAGAGCCTAGGGCACTTCCACTTATGGTCCTATAGCTTAGGGAAATTAAAATAAAAAAGACACAGCCACCCCAAAGTTTGGGACGCCTGTGTTTACAAGAACCTCGTTTACAGTACAAGTTCAACATCGCAGAAAGTGAAAAATTGATAAAGAAGTTTTGGTATTTACTTACAAAGCAATATCACTCAGCAATGAAATCTATGTCATCAGGCCTTTAGCAGGACAATGAGTGGATTCAGGTATGATGATTCTAACTGAAATAAGTCACACAGAAAAAGAAACATCATAAGATATCAGTAATACACGGAATGTAACCATGGCTACACAGGAACTGAATTACAGAACAGAACAGGGTCTCAAATTTAGAAAACCAACTTATGCTTGCTTAAGGGGAAAGGTGAGTTGGGGTGCTGCATAAAACCAGAGATTGAAATGAGCACAGATAAAGTTCCTTAAGCCAAATATGGAATAGACAAGAGCTACTCCTTGCTCAACGAAATGGACTCAAAACCGCATATTAAACGCCTAAGAATGTACCTGACTAGTAAGTATCTTAAAACCTATGGATTGCTATGTCTCCAAAAGAGAATCAAGCGTGTGTACAGGGGCATAAACGCAGCAGTGATAGGATTGGAGAGGTTTGGTGAGCAAACGAAGACCCTTTGAAGTCATATTGCATGGTACCCATTACACGGGTCTCAACTCTCCAGGTTTAAGGTATTCTTCCTTCAGCTAAAACATGCATGTGGAACCCAGAGTATGATCAACCGTGTGAACGGGAGACGTGTTCAAATATGTCTCAGTTTTCCTACCCTGGTACTCGGGTGCAACATTCCAGACGCTTTACTAACACTCTCCCCACTTGGAGAGTCAGCGCCTTTAACCTCCTGTTTGGTCCAGTTTGCAATTTCTGCGGAAGATGAACAGGAATAGGGAGAACCAATGAGAGACTAGCTGGAGGTGTCTGGACGGGCAAATTTAACTCTCATTTCCCACCAGGAAGAGGAAATAACCAAAGGATCAGCGTGCCGTGCCGGAACAAGATTAGGGCCTGAAGCCATCCTGCTGGGTTGCGGCCAGCTCACAAGAAAGCGAGTTGAAGAAAGGAGCTCATGGGCTCTGTAATTCAGAAACCTGCAGAGTTATAAATGACAGCTATCGTCCAAAAATATACTGAAGTAAGGCTGCCAAGAGGACTTGAAAGCGGGGCAGATTTGCAGGAAACCGATTTCAGGAGGTAGACTGGAATTGCATTGAAAGCATAGGAAAAGAGGCAGAACGTCCACAATGATGCACTTGGCCAAAAAGGGCGTATGCGTTTTTTCCTGAATATATTCAGGAAAAAACGCATACGCCCTTTTTGGCCAACCAAGCAAGCTTGCAAAGGAAATCTGCACTACAATGAAGTCTCACTTCCCCCCGGTCAAAAGGGCCATCTGAAAAAAGTGTAAAATCCAGAAAGGCAGGACAGGCCATGGAGAACTGGGAGCCTTGTTATGATGATGGGCGGGATGTAAATTGCCAACAGACACTCGGGAGAAGTGTATGGTGTTTCCTGAAACATCTAAAAAACAAAGCAACAGAGCCTAGGGCACTTCCACATATGGTCCTATAGCATAGGGAAATTAAAATCAAAAAGACACAGCCACCCCAAAGTTTGGGACGCCTCTGTTTACAAGAACCTCGTTTACAGTACAAGTTCAACATCGCAGAAAGTGAAAAATGGATAAAGAAGTTGTGGTATTTACTTACAAAGCAATATCACTCAGCAATGAAATCTATGTCATCAGGCCCTTAGCAGCACAATGAGTGGATTCAGGTATGATGATTCTAACTGAAATAAGTCACACAGAAAAAGAAACATCATAAGATATCACTAATACATGGAATGTAAACTTGGCTACACAGGAACTGAATTACAGAACAGAACAGGGTCTCAAATTTAGAAAACCAACTTATGCTTGCTTAAGGGGAAAGGTGAGTTGGGGTGCTGCATAAAACCAGAGATGGAAATGAGCACAGATAAAGTTCCTTAAGCCAAATATGGAATAGACAAGAGCTACTCCTTGATCAACGAATTGGACTCAACACACCATATTCAACGCCTAAGAATGTACCTGACTAGTAAGTATCTTAAAACCTATGGATTGCTATGTCTCCAAAAGAGAATCAAGCATGTGTACAGGGGCATAAACGCAGCAGTGATAGGATTGGAGAGGTTTGGTGAGCAAACGAAGACCCTTTGAAGTCATATTGCATGGTACCCATTACACGGGTCTCAACTCTCCAGGTTTAAGGTATTCTTCCTTCAGCTAAAACATGCATGTGGAACCCAGAGTACGATCAACCGTGTGAACGGGAGACGTGTTCAAATATGTCTCAGTTTTCCTACCCTGGTACTCGGGTGCAACATTCCAGACGCTTTACTAACACTCTCCCCACTTGGAGAGTCAGCGCCTTTAACCTCCTGTTTGGTCCAGTTTGCAATTTCTGCGGAAGATGAACAGGAATAGGGAGAACCAATGAGAGACTAGCTGGAGGTGTCTGGACGGGCAAATTTAACTCTCATTTCCCACCAGGAAGAGGAATTAAACAAAGGATCAGCGTGCCGTGCCGGAACAAGATTAGGGCCTGAAGCCATCCTGCGGGGTTGCGACCATCTCACAAGAAAGCGAGTTGAAGAAAGGAGCTCATGGGCACTGTAATTCACAAACCTGCAGAGTTATAAATGACAGCTATCGTCCAAAAATATACTGAAGTAAGGCTGCCAAGAGGACTTGAAAGCGGGGCAGAATTGCAGGAAACCGATTTCAGGAGGTAGACTGGAATTGCATTGAAAGCATAGGAAAAGAGGCAGAACGTCCCCAATGATGCACTTGGCCAAAAAGGGCGTATGCGTTTTTTCCTGAATATATTCAGGAAAAAACGCATACGCCCTTTTTGGCCAACCAAGCAAACTTGCAAAGGAAATCTGCACTACAATGAAGTCTCACTTCCCCCCGGTCAAAAGGGCCATCTGAAAAAAGTGGAAAATCCAGAAAGGCAGGACAGGCCATGGAGAACTGGGAGCCTTGTTATGCTGATGGGCGGGATGTAAATTGCCAACAGACACTCGGGAGAAGTGTATGGTGTTTCCTGAAACATCTAAAAAACAAAGCAACAGAGCCTAGGGCACTTCCACATATGGTCCTATAGCATAGGGAAATTAAAATCAAAAAGACACAGCCACCCCAAAGTTTGGGACGCCTCTGTTTACAAGAACCTCGTTTACAGTACAAGTTCAACATCGCAGAAAGTGAAAAATGGATAAAGAAGTTGTGGTATTTACTTACAAAGCAATATCACTCAGCAATGAAATCTATGTCATCAGGCCCTTAGCAGCACAATGAGTGGATTCAGGTATGATGATTCTAACTGAAATAAGTCACACAGAAAAAGAAACATCATAAGATATCACTAATACACGGAATGTAAACTTGGCTACACAGGAACTGAATTACAGAACAGAACAGGGTCTCAAATTTAGAAAACCAACTTATGCTTGCTTAAGGGGAAAGGTGAGTTGGGGTGCTGCATAAAACCAGAGATGGAAATGAGCACAGATAAACTTCCTTAAGCCAAATATGGAATAGACAAGAGCTACTCCTTGATCAACGAATTGGACTCAACACACCATATTCAACGCCTAAGAATGTACCTGACTAGTAAGTATCTTAAAACCTATGGATTGCTATGTCTCCAAAAGAGAATCAAGCGTGTGTACAGGGGCATAAACGCAGCAGTGATAGGATTGGAGAGGTTTGGTGAGCAAACGAAGACC
This sequence comes from Grampus griseus, assembly GCF_964374135.1. Lineage (NCBI taxonomy): Eukaryota > Metazoa > Chordata > Mammalia > Artiodactyla > Delphinidae > Grampus > Grampus griseus. Next base: position 117,852 of record NW_028133011.1, on the reverse strand, counting down.
CTTTGAAGTCATATTGCATGGTACCCATTACACGGGTCTCAACTCTCCAGGTTTAAGGTATTCTTCCTTCAGCTAAAACATGCATGTGGAACCCAGAGTATGATCAACCGTGTGAACGGGAGACGTGTTCAAATATGTCTCAGTTTTCCTACCCTGGTACTCGGGTGCAACATTCCAGACGCTTTACTAACACTCTCCCCACTTGGAGAGTCAGCGCCTTTAACCTCCTGTTTGGTCCAGTTTGCAATTTCTGCGGAAGATGAACAGGAATAGGGAGAACCAATGAGAGACTAGCTGGAGGTGTCTGGACGGGCAAATTTAACTCTCATTTCCCACCAGGAAGAGGAAATAACCAAAGGATCAGCGTGCCGTGCCGGAACAAGATTAGGGCCTGAAGCCATCCTGCTGGGTTGCGGCCAGCTCACAAGAAAGCGAGTTGAAGAAAGGAGCTCATGGGCTCTGTAATTCAGAAACCTGCAGAGTTATAAATGACAGCAATCGTCCAAAAATATACTGAAGTAAGGCTGCCAAGAGGACTTGAAAGCGGGGCAGATTTGCAGGAAACCGATTTCAGGAGGTAGACTGGAATTGCATTGAAAGCATAGGAAAAGAGGCAGAACGTCCACAATGATGCACTTGGCCAAAAAGGGCGTATGCGTTTTTTCCTGAATATATTCAGGAAAAAACGCATACGCCCTTTTTGGCCAACCAAGCAAGCTTGCAAAGGAAATCTGCACTACAATGAAGTCTCACTTCCCCCCGGTCAAAAGGGCCATCTGAAAAAAGTGTAAAATCCAGAAAGGCAGGACAGGCCATGGAGAACTGGGAGCCTTGTTATGATGATGGGCGGGATGTAAATTGCCAACAGACACTCGGGAGAAGTGTATGGTGTTTCCTGAAACATCTAAAAAACAAAGCAACAGAGCCTAGGGCACTTCCACATATGGTCCTATAGCATAGGGAAATTAAAATCAAAAAGACACAGCCACCCCAAAGTTTGGGACGCCTCTGTTTACAAGAACCTCGTTTACAGTACAAGTTCAACATCGCAGAAAGTGAAAAATGGATAAAGAAGTTGTGGTATTTACTTACAAAGCAATATCACTCAGCAATGAAATCTATGTCATCAGGCCCTTAGCAGCACAATGAGTGGATTCAGGTATGATGATTCTAACTGAAATAAGTCACACAGAAAAAGAAACATCATAAGATATCACTAATACATGGAATGTAAACTTGGCTACACAGGAACTGAATTACAGAACAGAACAGGGTCTCAAATTTAGAAAACCAACTTATGCTTGCTTAAGGGGAAAGGTGAGTTGGGGTGCTGCATAAAACCAGAGATGGAAATGAGCACAGATAAAGTTCCTTAAGCCAAATATGGAATAGACAAGAGCTACTCCTTGATCAACGAATTGGACTCAACACACCATATTCAACGCCTAAGAATGTACCTGACTAGTAAGTATCTTAAAACCTATGGATTGCTATGTCTCCAAAAGAGAATCAAGCATGTGTACAGGGGCATAAACGCAGCAGTGATAGGATTGGAGAGGTTTGGTGAGCAAACGAAGACCCTTTGAAGTCATATTGCATGGTACCCATTACACGGGTCTCAACTCTCCAGGTTTAAGGTATTCTTCCTTCAGCTAAAACATGCATGTGGAACCCAGAGTACGATCAACCGTGTGAACGGGAGACGTGTTCAAATATGTCTCAGTTTTCCTACCCTGGTACTCGGGTGCAACATTCCAGACGCTTTACTAACACTCTCCCCACTTGGAGAGTCAGCGCCTTTAACCTCCTGTTTGGTCCAGTTTGCAATTTCTGCGGAAGATGAACAGGAATAGGGAGAACCAATGAGAGACTAGCTGGAGGTGTCTGGACGGGCAAATTTAACTCTCATTTCCCACCAGGAAGAGGAATTAAACAAAGGATCAGCGTGCCGTGCCGGAACAAGATTAGGGCCTGAAGCCATCCTGCGGGGTTGCGACCATCTCACAAGAAAGCGAGTTGAAGAAAGGAGCTCATGGGCACTGTAATTCACAAACCTGCAGAGTTATAAATGACAGCTATCGTCCAAAAATATACTGAAGTAAGGCTGCCAAGAGGACTTGAAAGCGGGGCAGAATTGCAGGAAACCGATTTCAGGAGGTAGACTGGAATTGCATTGAAAGCATAGGAAAAGAGGCAGAACGTCCACAATGATGCACTTGGCCAAAAAGGGCGTATGCGTTTTATCCTGAATATATTCAGGAAAAAACGCATACGCCCTTTTTGGCCAACCAAGCAAGTTTGCAAAGGAAATCTGCACTACAATGAAGTCTCACTTCCCCCCGGTCAAAAGGGCCATCTGAAAAAAGTGTAAAATCCAGAAAGGCAGGACAGGCCATGGAGAACTGGGAGCCTTGTTATGCTGATGGGCGGGATGTAAATTGCCAACAGACACTCGGGAGAAGTGTATGGTGTTTCCTGATGCATCTAAGAAACAAAGCAACAGAGACTAGGGCACTTCCACTTATGGTCCTATAGCTTAGGGAAATTAAAATCAAAAAGACACAGCCACCCCAAAGTTTGGGACGCCTCTGTTTACAAGAACCTCATTTACCGTACAAGTTCAATATCACAGAAAGTGAAAAATGGATAAAGAACTTGTGGTACTTACGTACAATGCAGTATCACTCAGCAATGAAATCTATGTCATCAGGCCCGTAGCAGCATAATGAGTGGATTCAGTTACGATGATTCTAACTGAAATAAGTCACACAGAAAAAGAAACATCATAAGATATCACTAATACACGGAATGTAAACTTGGCTACACAGGAACTGAATTCCAAAACAGAAAAGGGTCTCAAATTTAGAAAACCAACTTATGCTTGCTTAAGGGGAAAGGTGAGTTGGGGTGCTGCATAAAACCAGAGATTGAAATGAGCACAGATAAAGTTCCTTAAGCCAAATATGGAATAGACAAGAGCTACTCCTTGCTCAACGAAATGGACTCAACACCGCATATTAAACGCCTAAGAATGTACCTGACTAGTAAGTATCTTAAAACCTATGGAATGCTATGTCTCCAAAAGAGAATCAAGCGTGTGTACAGGGGCATAAACGCAGCAGTGATAGGATTGGAGAGGTTCGGTGAGCAAATGAAGACCCTTTGAAGTCTTATTGCATGGTACCCATTCCACGGGTTTCAACTACCCAGGTTTAAGGTATTCTTCCTTCAGCTAAAACATGCATGTGGAACTCAGAGTATGATCAACCGTGTGAACGGGAGACGTGTTCAAATATGTCTCAGTTTTCCTCCCCTGGTATTCGGGTGCAACATTCCAGACGCTTTACTAACACTCTCCCCACTTGGAGAGTCAGCGCCTTTAACCTCCTGTTTGGCCCAGTTTGCAATTTCTGCGGAAGATGAACAGGAATAGCGAGAACCAATGAGAGACTAGCTGGAGGTGTCTGGACGGGCAAATTTAACTCTCATTTCCCACCAGGAAGAGGAATTAACCAAAGGCTCAGCGTGCCGTGCCGGAACCAGATTAGGGCCTGAAGCCATCCTGCGGTATTGCGGCCAGGTCACAAGAAAGCGAGTTGAAGAAAGGAGCTCAGGGGCACTGTAATTCACAAACCTGCAGAGTTATAAATGACAGCTATCGTCCAAAAATATACTGAAGTAAGGCTGCCAAGAGGACTTGAAAGCGGGGCAGAATTGCAGGAAACCGATTTCAGGAGGTAGACTGGAATTGCATTGAAAGCATAGGAAAAGAGGCAGAACGTCCACAATGATGCACTTGGCCAAAAAGGGCGTATGCGTTTTTTCCTGAATATATTCAGGAAAAAACGCATACGCCCTTTTTGGCCAACCAAGCAAGCTTGCAAAGGAAATCTGCACTACAATGAAGTCTCACTTCCCCCCGGTCAAAAGGGCCATCTGAAAAAAGTGTAAAATCCAGAAAGGCAGGACAGGCCATGGAGAACTGGGAGCCTTGTTATGCTGATGGGCGGGATGTAAATTGCCAACAGACACTCGGGAGAAGTGTATGGTGTTTCCTGAAACATCTAAAAAACAAAGCAACAGAGCCTAGGGCACTTCCACTTATGGTCCTATAGCTTAGGGAAATTAAAATCAAAAAGACACAGCCACCCCAAAGTTTGGGACGCCTCTGTTTACAGGAACCTCGTTTACCGTACAAGTTCAATATCACAGAAAATGAAAAATGGATAAAGAACTTGTGGTACCTACGTACAATGCAGTATCACTCAGCAATGAAATCTATGTCATCAGGCCCGTAGCAGCATAATGAGTGGATTCAGGTACGATGATTCTAACTGAAATAAGTCACACAGAAAAAGAAACATCATAAGATATCACTAATACACGGAATGTAAACTTGGCTACACAGGAACTGAATTCCAAAACAGAACAGGGTCTCATATTTAGAAAACCAACTTATGCTTGCTTAAGGGGAAAGGTGAGTTGGGGTGCTGCATAAAACCAGAGATTGAAATGAGCACAGATAAAGTTCCTTAAGCCAAATATGGAATAGACAAGAGCTACTCCTTGCTCAACGAAATGGACTCAACACCCCATATTAAACGCCTAAGAATGTACCTGACTAGTAAGTATCTGAAAACCTATGGATTCCTATGTTTCCAAAAGAGAATCAAGCGTGTGTACAGAGGCATAAACGCAGCAGTGGTAGGATTGGAGAGGTTCGGTGAGCAAATGAAGACCCTTTGAAGTCATATTGCATGGTACCCATTACACGGGTCTCAACTTTCCAGGTTTAAGGTATTCTTCCTTCAGCTAAAACATGCATGTGGAACCCAGAGTATGATCAACCGTGTGAACGGGAGACGTGTTCAAATATGTCTCAGTTTTCCTCCCCTGGTACTCGGGTGCAACATTCCAGACGCTTTACTAACACTCTCCCGACTTGGAGAGTCAGTCCCTTTAACCTCCTGTTTGACCCAGTTTGCAATTTCTGCGGAAGATGAACAGGAATAGGGAGAACCAATGAGAGACTAGCTGGGGGTGTCTGGACGGGCAAATTTAACTCTCATTTCCCACCAGGAAGAGGAACTAACCAAAGGCTCAGCGTGCCGTGCCGGAACCAGATTAGGGCCTGAAGCCATCCTGCGGTGTTGTGACCAGCTCAAAAGAAAGTGAGTTGAAGAAAGGAGCTCAGGGGCACTGTAATTCACAAACCTGCAGAGTTATAAATGACAGCTATCGTCCAAAAATATACTGAAGTAAGGCTGCCAAGAGGACTTGAAAGCGGGGCAGAATTGCAGGAAACCGATTTCAGGAGGTAGACTGGAATTGCATTGAAAGCATAGGAAAAGAGGCAGAACGTCCACTATGATGCACTTGGCCAAAAAGGGCGTATGCGTTTTTTCCTGAATATATTCAGGAAAAAACGCATACGCCCTTTTTGGCCAACCAAGCAAGCTTGCAAAGGAAATCTGCACTACAATGAAGTCTCACTTCCCCCCGGTCAAAAGGGCCATCTGAAAAAAGTGTAAAATCCAGAAAGGCAGGACAGGCCATGGAGAACTGGGAGCCTTGTTATGCTGATGGGCGGGATGTAAATTGCCAACAGACACTCGGGAGAAGTGTATGGTGTTTCCTGAAACATCTAAGAAACAAAGCAACAGAGCCTAGGGCACTTCCACTTATGGTCCTATAGCTTAGGGAAATTAAAATCAAAATGACACAGCCACCCCAAAGTTTGGGACGCCTCTGTTTACAAGAACCTCGTTTACCGTACAAGTTCAGTATCACAGAAAGCGGAAAATGGATATAGAACTTTTGGTACTTATGTACAATGCAGTATCACTCAGCAATGAAATCTATGTCATCAGGCCCGTAGCAGCATAATGAGCGGATTCAGGTATGATGATTCTAACTGAAACAAGTCACACAGAAAAAGAAACATCATAAGATATCACTAATACACGGAATGTAAACTTGGCTACACAGGAACTGAATTCCAAAACAGAACAGGGTCTCAAATTTAGAAAACCAACTTATGCTTGCTTAAGGGGAAAGATGAGTTGGGGTGCTGCATAAAACCAGAGATTGAAATGAGCACAGATAAAGTTCCTTAAGCCAAATATGGAATAGACAAGAGCTACTCCTTGCTCAACAAAAAGGACTCAACACCCCATATTAAACGCCTAAGAATGTACCTGACTAGTAAGTATCTTAAAACCTATGGATTGCTATGTCTCCGAAAGAGAATCAAGCATGTGTACAGGGGCATAAACGCAGCAGTGATAGGATTGGAGAGTTTCGGTGAGCAAATGAAGACCCTTTGAAGTCATATTGCATGGTAACCATTCCACGGGTTTCAACTACCCAGTTTTAAGGTATTCTTCCTTCAGCTAAAACATGCATGTGGAACCTAGAGTATGATCAACCATGTGATTGGGAGACGTGTTCAAATATGTCTCAGTTTTCGTCCCCTGGAACTCAGGTGCAACATTCCACACGCTTTACTAACACTCTCCCGACTTGGAGAGTCAGTCCCTTTAACCTCCTGTTTAGCCCAGTTTGCAATTTCTGCGGAAGATGAACAGGAATAGCGAGAACCAATGAGAGACTAGCTGGAGGTGTCTGGACGGGCAAATTTAACTCTCATTTCCCACCAGGAAGAGGAATTAACCAAAGGCTCAGCGTGCCGTGCCGGAACCAGATTAGGGCCTGAAGCCATCCTGTGGTGTTGCGGCCAGGTCACAAGAAAGCGAGTTGAAGAAAGGAGCTCAGGGGCACTGTAATTCACAAACCTGCAGAGTTATAAATGACAGCTATCGTCCAAAAATATACTGAAGTAAGACTGCCAAGAGGACTTGAAAGTGGGGCAGAATTGCAGGAAACCGATTTCAGGAGGTAGACTGGAATTGCATTGAAAGCATAGGAAAAGAGGCAGAACGTCCACAATGATGCACTTGGCCAAAAAGGGCGTATGCGTTTTTTCCTGAATATATTCAGGAAAAAACGCATACGCCCTTTTTGGCCAACCAAGCAAGCTTGCAAAGGAAATCTGCACTACAATGAAGTCTCACTTCCCCCCGGTCAAAAGGGCCATCTGAAAAAAGTGTAAAATCCAGCAAGGCAGGACAGGCCATGGAGAACTGGGAGCCTCGTTATGCTGATGGGCGGGATGTAAATTGCCAACAGACACTCGGGAGAAGTGTATGGTGTTTCCTAAAGCATCTAAGAAACAAAGCAACAGAGCCTAGGGCACTTCCACTTATGGTCCTATAGTTTAGGGAAATTAAAATCAAAAAGACACAGCCACCCCAAAGTTTGGAACGGCTCTGTTTACAAGAACCTCGTTTAGAGTACAAGTTCAACATCGCAGAAAGTGAAAAATGGATACAGAAGTTATGGTATTTACTTACAAAGCAATATCACTCAGCAATGAAATCTATGTCATCAGGCCCTTAGCAGCACAATGAGTGGATTTAGGTACGATGATTCTAACTGAAATAAGTCACACAGAAAAAGAAACATCATAAGATATCAGTAATACACGGAATGTAAACTTGGCTACACAGGAACTGAATTCCAAAACAGAACAGCGTCTCAAATTTAGAAAACCAACTTATGCTTGCTTAAGGGGAAAGTTGAGTTGGGGTGCTGCATAAAACCAGAGATTGAAATGAGCACAGATAAAGTTCCTTAAGCCAAATATGGAATAGACAAGAGCTACTCCTTGCTCAACGAAAAGGACTCAACACCCCATATTAAACGCCTAAGAATGTACCTGACTAGTAAGTATCTTAAAACCTATGGATTGCTATGTCTCCGAAAGAGAATCAAGCATGTGTACAGGGGCATAAACGCAGCAGTGATAGGATTGGAGAGGTTCGGTTAGCAAATGAAGACCCTTTGAAGTCATATTGCATGGTACCCATTCCACGGGTATCAACTACCCAGTTTTAAGGTATTCTTCCTTCAGCTAAAACATGCATGTGGAACCTAGAGTATGATCAACTGTGTGATCGGGAGACGTGTTCAAATATGTCTCAATTTTCGTACCCTGGTACTCAGGTGCAACATTCCAGACGCTTTACTAACACTCTCCCGACTTGGAGAGTCAGTCCCCTTAACCTCTTGTTTGGCCCAGTTTGCAATTTCTGCGGAAGATGAACAGGAATAGCGAGAACCAATGAGAGACTAGCTGGAGGTGTCTGGACGGGCAAATTTAACTCTCATTTCCCACCAGGAAGAGGAATTAACCAAAGGCTCAGCGTGCCGTGCCGGAACCAGATTAGGGCCTGAAGCCATCCTGCGGTGTTGCGGCCAGGTCACAAGAAAGCGAGTTGAAGAAAGGAGCTCAGGGGCATTGTAATTCACAAACCTGCAGAGTAATAAATGACAGCTATCGTCCAAAAATATACTGAAGTAAGGCTGCCAAGAGGACTTGAAAGTGGGGCAGAATTGCAGGAAACCGATTTCAGGAGGTAGACTGGAATTGCATTGAAAGCATAGGAAAAGAGGCAGAACGTCCCCAATGATGCACTTGGCCAAAAAGGGCGTATGCGTTTTTTCCTGAATATATTCAGGAAAAAACGCATACGCCCTTTTTGGTCAACCAAGCAAACTTGCAAAGGAAATCTGCACTACAATGAAGTCTCACTTCCCCCCGGTCAAAAGGGCCATCTGAAAAAAGTGTAAAATCCAGAAAGGCAGGACAGGCCATGGAGAACTGGGAGCCTTGTTATGCTGATGGGCGGGATGTAAATTGCCAACAGACACTCGGGAGAAGTGTATGGTGTTTCCTGAAACATCTAAGAAACAAAGCAACAGAGCCTAGGGCACTTCCACTTATGGTCCTATAGCTTAGGGAAATTAAAATCAAAAAGACAGAGCCACCCCAAAGTTTGGGACGCCTCTGTTTACAAGAACCTCATTTACCGTACAAGTTCAATATCACAGAAAGTGAAAAATGGATAAAGAACTTGTGGTACTTACGTACAATGCAGTATCACTCAGCAATGAAATCTATGTCATCAGGCCCGTAGCAGCATAATGAGTGGATTCAGGTACGATGATTCTAACTGAAATAAGTCACACAGAAAAAGAAACATCATAAGATATCACTAATACACGGAATGTAAAGTTGGCTACACAGGAACTGAATTCCAAAACAGAAAAGGGTCTCAAATTTAGAAAACCAACTTATGCTTGCTTAAGGGGAAAGGTGAGTTGGGGTGCTGCATAAAACCAGAGTTTGAAATGAGCACAGATAAAGTTCCTTAAGCCAAATATGGAATAGACAAGAGCTACTCCTTGCTCAACGAAATGGACTCAACACCCCATATTAAACGCCTAAGAATGTACCTGACTAGTACTTATCTTAAAACCTATGGATTGCTGTGCCTCCAAAAGAGAATCAAGCCTGTGTACAGGGGCAAAAACGCAGCAGTGATAGGATTGGAGAGGTTTGGTGAGCAAATGAAGACCCTTTGAAGTCATATTGCATGGTACCCATTACACGGGTCTCAACTCTCCAGGTTTAAGGTATTCTTCCTTCAGCTAAAACATGCATGTGTAACCCAGAGTATGATCAACCATGTGAACGGGAGACGTGTTCAAATATGTCTCAGTTTTCCTCCCCTGGTACTCGGGTGCAACATTCCAGACGCTTTACTAACATTCTCCCCACTTGGAGAGTCAGTCCCTTTAACCTCCTGTTTGGCCCAGTTTGCAATTTCTGCGGAAGATGAACAGGAATAGCGAGAACCAATGAGAGACTAGCTGGAGGTGTCTGGACGGGCAAATTTAACTCTCATTTCCCACCAGGAAGAGGAATTAACCAAAGGCTCAGCGTGCCGTGCCGGAACCAGATTAGGGCCTGAAGCCATCCTGCGGTGTTGCGGCCAGCTCAAAAGAAAGCGAGTTGAAGAAAGGAGCTCAGGGGCACTGTAATTCACAAACCTGCAGAGTTATAAATGACAGCTATCGTCCAAAAATATACTGAAGTAAGGCTGCCAAGAGGACTTGAAAGCGGGGCAGAATTGCAGGAAACCGATTTCAGGAGGTAGACTGGAATTGCATTGAAAGCATAGGAAAAGAGGCAGAACGTCCACAATGATGCACTTGGCCAAAAAGGGCGTATGCGTTTTTTCCTGAATATATTCAGGAAAAAACGCATACGCCCTTTTTGGCCAACCAAGCAAGCTTGCAAAGGAAATCTGCACTACAATGAAGTCTCACTTACCCCCGGTCAAAAGGGCCATCTGAAAAAAGTGTAAAATCCAGAAAGGCAGGACAGGCCATGGAGAACTGGGAGCCTTGTTATGATGATGGGCGGGATGTAAATTGCCAACAGACACTCAGGAGAAGTGTATGGTGTTTCCTGAAACATTTAAAAAACAAAGCAACAGAGCCTAGGGCACTTCCACTTATGGTCCTATAGCTTAGGGAAATTAAAATCAAAAAGACACAGCCACCCCAAAGTTTGGGACGCCTGTGTTTACAAGAACCTCGTTTACAGTACAAGTTCAACATCGCAGAAAGTGAAAAATTGATAAAGAAGTTTTGGTATTTACTTACAAAGCAATATCACTCAGCAATGAAATCTATGTCATCAGGCCCTTAGCAGGACAATGAGTGGATTCAGGTATGATGATTCTAACTGAAATAAGTCACACAGAAAAAGAAACATCATAAGATATCAGTAATACACGGAATGTAACCTTGGCTACAGAGGAACTGAATTACAGAACAGAACAGGGTCTCAAATTTAGAAAACTAACTTATGCTTGCTTAAGGGGAAAGGTGAGTTGGGGTGCTGCATAAAACCAGAGATTGAAATGAGCACAGATAAAGTTCCTTAAGCCAAATATGGAATAGACAAGAGCTACTCCTTGCTCAACGATATGGACTCAAAACCGCATATTAAACGCCTAAGAATGTACCTGACTAGTAAGTATCTTAAAACCTATGGATTCCTATGTCTCCGAAAGAGAATGAAGCATGTGTACAGGGGCATAAAGGCAGCAGTGATAGGATTGGAGAGGTTCGGTGAGCAAATGAAGACCCTTTGAAGTCATATTGCATGGTACCCATTCCACGGGTCTCAACTCTCCAGGTTTAAGGTATTCTTCCTTCAGCTAAAACATGCATGTGGAACCCAGAGTATGATCAACTGTGTGAACGGGAGACGTGTTCAAATATGTCTCAGTTTTCTTACCCTGGTACTCGGGTGCAACATTCCAGACGCTTTACTAACACTCTCCCCACTTGGAGAGTCAGCGCCTTTAAACTCCTGTTTGGTCCAGTTTGCAATTTCTGCGGAAGATGAACAGGAATAGGGAGAATCAATGAGAGACAAGCTGGAGGTGTCTGGACGGGCAAATTTAACTCTCATTTCCCACCAGGAAGAGGAAATAACCAAAGGCTCAGCATGCCGTGCCGGAACCAGATTAGGGCCTGAAGCCATCCAGCGGTGTTGCGGCCAGCTCAAAAGAAAGCGAGTTGAAGAAAGGAGCTCAGGGGCACTGTAATTCACAAACCTGCAGAGTTATAAATGACAGCTATCGTCCAAAAATATACCGAAGTAAGGCTGCCAAGAGGACTTGAAAGCGGGGCAGAATTGCAGGAAACCGATTTCAGGAGGTAGACTGGAATTGCATTGAAAGCATAGGAAAAGAGGCAGAACGTCCACAATGATGCACTTGGCCAAAAAGGGCGTATGCGTTTTTTCCTGAATATATTCAGGAAAAAACGCATACGCCCTTTTTGGCCAACCAAGCAAGCTTGCAAAGGAAATCTGCACTACAATGAAGTCTCACTTCCCCCCGGTCAAAAGGGCCATCTGAAAAAAGTGTAAAATCCAGAAAGGCAGGACAGGCCATGGAGAACTGGGAGCCTTGTTATGCTGATGGGCGGGATGTAAATTGCCAACAGACACTCGGGAGAAGTGTATGGTGTTTCCTGAAACATCTAAGAAACAAAGCAACAGAGCCTAGGGCACTTCCACTTATGGTCCTATAGCTTACGGAAATTAAAATAAAAAAGACACAGCCACCCCAAAGTTTGGGACGCCTCTGTTTACAAGAACCTCATTTACCGTACAAGTTCAATATCACAGAAAGTGAAAAATGGATAAAGAACTTGTGGTACTTACGTACAATGCAGTATCACTCAGCAATGAAATCTATGTCATCAGGCCCGTAGCAGCATAATGAGTGGATTCAGGTACAATGATTCTAACTGAAATAAGTCACACAGAAAAAGAAACATCATAAGATATCACTAATACACAGAATGTAAACTTGGCTACACAGGAACTGAATTCCAAAACAGAACAGGGTCTCAAATTTAGAAAACCAACTTATGCTTGCTTAAGGGGAAAGGTGAGTTGGGGTGCTGCATAAAACCAGAGATTGAAATGAGCACAGATAAAGTTCCTTAAGCCAAATATGGAATAGACAAGAGCTACTCCTTGCTCAACGAAATGGACTCAACACCCCATATTAAACGCCTAAGAATGTACCTGACTAGTAAGTATCTTAAAACCTATGGATTGCTGTGTCTCCAAAAGAGAATCAAGCCTGTGTACAGGGGCATAAACGCAGCAGTGATAGGATTGGAGAGGTTTGGTGAGCAAATGAAGACCCTTTGAAGTCATATTGCATGGTACCCATTACACGGGTCTCAACTCTCCAGCTTTAAGGTATTCTTCCTTCAGCTAAAACATGCATGTGGAACCCAGAGTATGATCAACCGTGTGAACGGGAGACGTGTTCAAATATGTCTCAGTTTTCCTCTCCTGGTACTCGGGTGCAACATTCCAGATGCTTTACTAACACTCTCCCATCTTGGAGAGTCAGCGCCTTTAACCTCCTGTTTGGCCCAGTTTGCAATTTCTGCGGAAGATGAACAGGAATAGCGAGAACCAATGAGAGACTAGCTGGAGGTGTCTGGACGGGCAAATTTAACTCTCATTTCCCACCAGGAAGAGGAATTAACCAAAGGCTCAGCGTGCCGTGCCGGAACCAGATTAGGGCCTGAAGCCATCCTGCGGTGTTGCGGCCAGGTCACAAGAAAGCGAGTTGAAGAAAGGAGCTCAGGGGCACTGTAATTCACAAACCTGCAGAGTTATAAATGACAGCTATCGTCCAAAAATATACTGAAGTAAGGCTGCCAAGAGGACTTGAAAGCGGGGCAGAATTGCAGGAAACTGATTTCAGGAGGTAGACAGGAATTGCATTGAAAGCATAGGAAAAGAGGCAGAACGTCCACAATGATGCACTTGGCCAAAAAGGGCTTATGCGTTTTTTCCTGAATATATTCAGGAAAAAACGCATACGCCCTTTTTGGCCAACCAAGCAAGCTTGCAAAGGAAATCTGCACTACAATGAAGTCTCACTTACCCCCGGTCAAAAGGGCCATCTGAAAAAAGTGTAAAATCCAGAAAGGCAGGACAGGCCATGGAGAACTGGGAGCCTTGTTATGATGATGGGCGGGATGTAAATTGCAAACAGACACTCCGGAGAAGTGTATGGTGTTTCCTGAAACATCTAAAAAACAAAGCAACAGAGCCTAGGGCACTTCCACTTATGGTCCTATAGCTTAGGGAAATTAAAATCAAAAAGACACAGCCACCCCAAAGTTTGGGACGCCTGTGTTTACAAGAACCTCGTTTACAGTACAAGTTCAACATCGCAGAAAGTGAAAAATTGATTAAGAAGTTTTGGTATTTACTTACAAAGCAATATCACTCAGCAATGAAATCTATGTCATCAGGCCCTTAGCAGGACAATGAGTGGATTCAGGTATGATGATTCTAACTGAAATAAGTCACACAGAAAAAGAAACATCATAAGATATCAGTAATACACGGAATGTAACCTTGGCTACAGAGGAACTGAATTACAGAACAGAACAGGGTCTCAAATTTAGAAAACCAACTTATGCTCGCTTAAGGGGAAAGGTGAGTTGGGGTGCTGCATAAAACCAGAGATTGAAATGAGCACAGATAAAGTTCCTTAAGCCAAATATGGAATAGACAAGAGCTACTCCTTGCTCAACGATATGGACTCAAAACCGCATATTAAACGCCTAAGAATGTACCTGACTAGTAAGTATCTTAAAACCTATGGATTCCTATCTCTCCGAAAGAGAATCAAGCATGTGTACAGGGGCATAAAGGCAGCAGTGATAGGACTGGAGAGGTTCGGTGAGCAAATGAAGACCCTTTGAAGTCATATTGCATGGAACCCATTCCACGGGTTTCAACTACCCAGGTTTAAGGTATTCTTCCTTCAGCTAAAACATGCATGTGGAACCTAGAGTATGATCAACCATATGATCGGGAGACGTGTTCAAATATGTCTCAGTTTTCGTACCCTGGAACTCGGGTGCAACATTCCAGACGCTTTACTAACACTCTCCCGTCTTGGAGAGTCAGCGCCTTTAACCTCCTGTTTGGCCCAGTTTGCAATTTCTGCGGAAGATGAACAGGAATAGCGAGAACCAATGAGAGACTAGCTGGAGGTGTCTGGACGGGCAAATTTAACTCTCATTTCCCACCAGGAAGAGGAAATAACCAAAGGCTCAGCGTGCCGTGCCGGAACCAGATTAGGGCCTGAAGCCATCCTGCGGTGTTGCGGCCAGCTCACAAGAAAGCGAGTTGAAGAAAGGAGCTCAGGGGCACTGTAATTCACAAACCTGCAGAGTTATAAATGACAGCTATCGTCAAAAATATACTGAAGTAAGGCTGCCAAGAGGACTTGAAAGCGGGGGAGAATTGCAGGAAACTGATTTCAGGAGGTAGACAGGAATTGCATTGAAAGCATAGGAAAAGAGGGAGAACGTCCACAATGATGCACTTGGCCAAAAAGGGCGTATGCGTTTTTTCCTGAATATATTCAGGAAAAAACGCATACGCCCTTTTTGGCCAACCAAGCAAACTTAAAAAGGAAATCTGCACTACAATGAAGTCTCACTTCCCCCCGGTCAAAAGGGCCATCTGAAAAAAGTGTAAAATCCAGAAAGGCAGGACAAGCCATGGAGAACTGGGAGCCTTGTTATGCTGATGGGCGGGATGTAAATTGCCAACAGACACTCGGGAGAAGTGTATGGTGTTTCCTGAAACATCTAAAAAACAAAGCAACAGAGCCTAGGGCACTTCCACTTATGCTACTATAGCTTAGGGAAGTTAAAATCAAAAGGACACAGCCACCCCAAAGTTTGGGACACCTCTGTTTACAAGAACCTCGTTTACAGTACAAGTTCAACATCGCAGAAATTGAAAAATGGATAAAGAAGTTGTGGTATTTACTTACAAAGCAATATCACTCAGCACTAAAATCTATGTCATCAGGCCCGTAGCAGCACACTGAGTGGATTCAGATATGATGATTCTAACTGAAATAAGTCACACAGAAAAAGAAACATCATAAGATATCAGTAATACACGGAATGTAAACTTGGCTACACAGGAACTGAATTACAGAACAGAATAGTGTCTCAAATTTAGAAAACCAACTTATGCTTGCTTAAGGGGAAAGGTGAGTTGGGGTGCTGCATAAAAACAGAGATTGAAATGAGCACAGATAAAGTTCCTTAAGCCAAATATAGAATAGACAAGAGCTACTCCTTGCTCAACGAAATGGACTCAACACCCGATATTAAACGCCTAAGAATGTACCTGACTAGTAAGTATCTTAAAACCTATGGATTGCTATGTCTCCGAAAGAGAATCAAGCATGTGTACAGGGGCATAAACGCAGCAGTGATAGGATTGGAGAGGTTCACTGAGCAAATGAAGACACTTTGAAGTCATATTGCATGGTACCCATTCCACGGGTCTCAACTCTCCAGGTTTAAGATATTCTTCCTTCAGCTAAACATGCATGTGGAACCCAGAGTATGATCAACCGTGTGAACAGGAGACGTGTTCAAATATGTCTCAGTTTTCCTCCCCGGTACTCGGGTGCAACATTCCAGACGCTTTACTAACAGTCTCCCAACTTGGAGAGTCAGCGCCTTTAACCTCCTCTTTGGCCCAGTTTGCAATTTCTGCAGAAGATGAACAGGAATGGGGAGAACCAATGAGAGACTAGCTGGAGGTGTCTGGACGGGCA
The DNA here is from genome assembly GCF_964374135.1 of Grampus griseus. Classification (NCBI taxonomy): domain Eukaryota; kingdom Metazoa; phylum Chordata; class Mammalia; order Artiodactyla; family Delphinidae; genus Grampus; species Grampus griseus. The sequence continues at coordinate 101,740 of NW_028133011.1, read as the reverse complement.
AATTTAACTCTCATTTCCCACCAGGAAGAGGAAATAACCAAAGGCTCAGCATGCCGTGCCGGAACCAGATTAGGGCCTGAAGCCATCCTGCGGTGTTGCGGCCAGCTCAAAAGAAAGCGAGTTGAAGAAAGGAGCTCAGGGGCACTGTAATTCACAAACCTGCAGAGTTATAAATGACAGCTATCGTCCAAAAATATACCGAAGTAAGGCTGCCAAGAGGACTTGAAAGCGGGGCAGAATTGCAGGAAACCGATTTCAGGAGGTAGACTGGAATTGCATTGAAAGCATAGGAAAAGAGGCAGAACGTCCACAATGATGCACTTGGCCAAAAAGGGCGTATGCGTTTTTTCCTGAATATATTCAGGAAAAAACGCATACGCCCTTTTTGGCCAACCAAGCAAGCTTGCAAAGGAAATCTGCACTACAATGAAGTCTCACTTCCCCCCGGTCAAAAGGGCCATCTGAAAAAAGTGTAAAATCCAGAAAGGCAGGACAGGCCATGGAGAACTGGGAGCCTTGTTATGCTGATGGGCGGGATGTAAATTGCCAACAGACACTCGGGAGAAGTGTATGGTGTTTCCTGAAACATCTAAGAAACAAAGCAACAGAGCCTAGGGCACTTCCACTTATGGTCCTATAGCTTAGAGAAATTAAAATTAAAAAGACACAGCCACCCCAAAGTTTGGGACGCCTCTGTTTACAAGAACCTCGTTTACCGTACAAGTTCAATATCACAGAAAGTGAAAAATGGATAAAGAACTTGTGGTACTTACGTACAATGCAGTATCACTCAGCAATGAAATCTATGTCATCAGGCCCTTAGCAGCACAATGAGTGGATTCAGGTATGATGATTCTAACTGAAATAAGTCACACAGAAAACGAAACATCATAAGATATCACTAATACACGGAATGTAAACTTGGCTACACAGGAACTGAATTCCAAAACAGAACAGGGTCTCAAATTTAGAAAACCAACTTATGCTTGCTTAAGGGGAAAGGTGAGTTGGGGTGCTGCATAAAACCAGAGATTGAAATGAGCACAGATAAAGTTCCTTAAGCCAAATATGGAATAGACAAGAGCTACTCCTTGCTCAACGAAATGGACTCAACACCGCATATTAAACGCCTAAGAATGTACCTGACTAGTAAGTATCCTAAAACCTATGGATTGCTATGTCTCCGAAAGAGAACCAAGCATGTGTACAGGGACATAAATGCAGCAGTGATAGGATTGGAGAGGTTCGGTGAGCAAATGAAGACCCTTTGAAGTCATATTGCATGGTACCCATTCCACGGGTTTCAACTACCCAGGTTTAAGGTATTCTTCCTTCAGCTAAAACATGCATGTGGAACCTAGAGTATGATCAACCATGTGATCGGGATACGTGTTCAAATATGTCTCAGTTTTGGTACCCTGGTACTCGGGTGCAACATTCCAGACGCTTTACTGACACTCTCCCAACTTGGAGAGTCAGTCCCTTTAACCTCCTGTTTGGCCCAGTTTGCAATTTCTGCGGAAGATGAACAGGAATAGGGAGAACCAATGAGAGACTAGCTGGAGGTGTCTGGACGGGCAAATTTAACTCTCATTTCCCACCAGGAAGAGGAATTAACCAAAGGCTCAGCGTGCCGTGCCCGAAACAGATTAGGGCCTGAAGCCATCTTGCGGTGTTGCGGCCAGCTCAAAAGAAAGCGAGTTGAAGAAAGGAACTCAGGGGCACTGTAATTCACAAACCTGCAGAGTTATAAATGACAGCTATCGTCCAAAAATATACTGAAGTAAGGCTGCCAAGAGGACTTGAAAGCGGGGCAGAATTGCAGGAAACCAATTTCAGTAGGTAGACTGGAATTGCATTGAAAGCATAGGAAAAGAGGCAGAACGTCCACAATGATGCACTTGGCCAAAAAGGGCGTATGCGTTTTTTCCTGAATATATTCAGGAAAAAACGCATACGCCCTTTTTGGCCAACCAAGCAAGCTTGCAAAGGAAATCTGCACTACAATGAAGTCTCACTTCCCCCCGGTCAAAAGGGCCATCTGAAAAAAGTGTAAAATCCAGAAAGGCAGGACAGGCCATGGAGAACTGGGAGCCTTGTTATGCTGATGGGCGGGATGTAAATTGCCAACAGACACTCGGGAGAAGTGTATGGTGTTTCCTGAAACATCTAAAAAACAAAACAACAGAGCCTAGGGCACTTCCACTTATGGTCCTATAGCTTAGGGAAATTAAAATCAAAAAGACACAGCCACCCCAAAGTTTGGAACGGCTCTGTTTACAAGAACCTCGTTTACAGTACAAGTTCAACATCGCAGAAATTGAAAAATGGATAAAGAAGTTGTGGTATATACTTACAAAGCAATATCACTCAGCACTGAAATCTATGTCATCAGGCGCTTAGCAGCACAATGAGTGGATTCAGATATGATGATTCTAACTGAAATAAGTCACACAGAAAAAGAAACATCATAAGATATCAGTAATACACGGAATGTAAACTTGGCTACACAGGAACTGAATTACAGAACAGAACAGGGTCTCAAATTTAGAAAACCAACTTATGCTTGCTTAAGGGGAAAGGTGAGTTGGGGTGCTGCATAAAACCAGAGATTGAAATGAGCACAGATAAAGTTCCTTAAGCCAAATATGAAATAGACAAGAGCTACTCCTTGCTCAACGAAATGGACTCAACACCGCATATTAAACGCCTAAGAATGTACCTGACTAGTAAGTATCTTAAAACCTATGGATTCCTATGTCTCCGAAAGAGAATCAAGCATGTGTACAGGGGCATAAAGGCAGCAGTGATAGGACTGGAGAGGTTCGGTGAGCAAATGAAGACCCTTTGAAGTCATATTGCATGGAACCCATTCCACGGGTTTCAACTACCCAGGTTTAAGGTATTCTTCCTTCAGCTAAAACATGCATGTGGAACCTAGAGTATGATCAACCATATGATCGGGAGACGTGTTCAAATATGTCTCAGTTTTCGTACCCTGGAACTCGGGTGCAACATTCCAGACGCTTTACTAACACTCTCCCGTCTTGGAGAGTCAGCGCCTTTAACCTCCTGTTTGGCCCAGTTTGCAATTTCTGCGGAAGATGAACAGGAATAGCGAGAACCAATGAGAGACTAGCTGGAGGTGTCTGGACGGGCAAATTTAACTCTCATTTCCCACCAGGAAGAGGAAATAACCAAAGGCTCAGCGTGCCGTGCCGGAACCAGATTAGGGCCTGAAGCCATCCTGCGGTGTTGCGGCCAGCTCACAAGAAAGCGAGTTGAAGAAAGGAGCTCAGGGGCACTGTAATTCACAAACCTGCAGAGTTATAAATGACAGCTATCGTCCAAAAATATACTGAAGTAAGGCTGCCAAGAGGACTTGAAAGCGGGGGAGAATTGCAGGAAACTGATTTCAGGAGGTAGACAGGAATTGCATTGAAAGCATAGGAAAAGAGGCAGAACGTCCACAATGATGCACTTGGCCAAAAAGGGCGTATGCGTTTTTTCCTGAATATATTCAGGAAAAAACGCATACGCCCTTTTTAGCCAACCAAGCAAACTTACAAAGGAAATCTGCACTACAATGAAGTCTCACTTCCCCCCGGTCAAAAGGGCCATCTGAAAAAAGTGTAAAATCCAGAAAGGCAGGACAAGCCATGGAGAACTGGGAGCCTTGTTATGCTGATGGGCGGGATGTAAATTGCCAACAGACACTCGGGAGAAGTGTATGGTGTTTCCTGAAACATCTAAAAAACAAAGCAACAGAGCCTAGGGCACTTCCACTTATGGTACTATAGCTTAGGGAAGTTAAAATCAAAAGGACACAGCCACCCCAAAGTTTGGGACACCTCTGTTTACAAGAACCTCGTTTACAGTACAAGTTCAACATCGCAGAAATTGAAAAATGGATAAAGAAGTTGTGGTATTTACTTACAAAGCAATATCACTCAGCACTGAAATCTATGTCATTAGGCCCGTAGCAGCACAATGAGTGGATTCAGATATGATGATTCTAACTGAAATAAGTCACACAGAAAAAGAAACATCATAAGATATCAGTAATACACGGAATGTAAACTTGGCTACACAGGAACTGAATTACAGAACAGAATAGTGTCTCAAATTTAGAAAACCAACTTATGCTTGCTTAAGGGGAAAGGTGAGTTGGGGTGCTGCATAAAAACAGAGATTGAAATGAGCACAGATAAAGTACCTTAAGCCAAATATAGAATAGACAAGAGCTACTCCTTGCTCAACGAAATGGACTCAACACCCGATATTAAACGCCTAAGAATGTACCTGACTAGTAAGTATCTTAAAACCTATGGATTGCTATGTCTCCGAAAGAGAATCAAGCATGTGTACAGGGGCATAAACGCAGCAGTGATAGGATTGGAGAGGTTCACTGAGCAAATGAAGACACTTTGAAGTCATATTGCATGGTACCCATTCCACGGGTTTCAACTACCCAGGTTTAAGGTATTCTTCCTTCAGCTAAAACATGCATGTGGAACCTAGAGTATGATCAACCATGTGATTGGGAGACGTGTTCAAATATGTCTCAGATTTCGTACTCTGGTACTCGGGTGCAACATTCCAGATGCTTTACTAACACTCTCCCAACTTGGAGAGTCAGTCCCTTTAACCTCTTGTTTGGCCCAGTTTGCAATTTCTGCGGAAGATGAACAGGAATAGCGAGAACCAATGAGAGACTAGCTGGAGGTGTCTGGACGGGCAAATTTAACTCTCATTTCCCACCAGGAAGAGGAATTAACCAAAGGCTCAGCGTGCCGTGCCGGAACCAGATTAGGGCCTGAAGCCATCCTGCGGTGTTGCAGCCAGGTCACAAGAAAGCGAGTTGAAGAAAGGAGCTCAGGGGCACTGTAATTCACAAACCTGCAGAGTTATAAATAACAGCTATCGTCCAAAAAATATACTGAAGTAAGGCTGCCAAGAGGACTTGAAAGCGGGGCAGAATTGCAGGAAACCGATTTCAGGAGGTAGACTGGAATTGCATTGAAAGCATAGGAAAAGAGGCAGAACGTCCACAATGATGCACTTGGCCAAAAAGGGCGTATGCGTTTTTTCCTGAATATATTCAGGAAAAAACGCATACGCCCTTTTTGGCCAACCAAGCAAACTTGCAAAGGAAATCTGCACTACAATGAAGTCTCACTTCCCCCCGGTCAAAAGGGCCATCTGAAAAAAGTGTAAAATCCAGAAAGGCAGGACAGGCCATGGAGAACTGGGAGCCTTGTTATGCTGATGGGCGGGATGTAAATTGCCAACAGACACTCGGGAGAAGTGTATGGTGTTTCCTGAAACATCTAAAAAACAAAGCAACAGAGCCTAGGGCACTTCCACTTATGGTCCTATAGCTTAGGGAAATTAAAATCAAAAAGACACAGCCACCCGAAAGTTTGGAACGGCTCTGTTTACAAGAACCTCGTTTACAGTACAAGTTCAACATCGCAGAAATTGAAAAATGGATAAAGAAGTTGTGGTATATACTTACAAAGCAATATCACTCAGCACTGAAATCTATGTCATCAGGCGCTTAGCAGCACAATGAGTGGATTCAGATATGATGATTCTAACTGAAATAAATCACACAGAAAAAGAAACATCATAAGATATCAGTAATACACGGAATGTAAACTTGGCTACACAGGAACTGAATTACAGAACAGAACAGGGTCTCAAATTTAGAAAACCAACTTATGCTTTCTTAAGGGGAAAGGTGAGTTGGGGTGCTGCATAAAACCAGAGATTGAAATGAGCACAGATAAAGTTCCTTAAGCCAAATATGGAATAGACAAGAGCTACTCCTTGCTCAACGAAATGGACTCAACACCGCATATTAAACGCCTAAGAATGTACCTGACTAGTAAGTATCTTAAAACCTATGGATTGCTATGTCTCCGAAAGAGAATCAAGCATGTGTACAGGGGCATAAAGGCAGCAGTGATAGGACTGGAGAGGTTCGGTGAGCAAATGAAGACCCTTTGAAGTCATATTGCATGGAACCCATTCCACGGGTTTCAACTACCCAGGTTTAAGGTATTCTTCTTTCAGCTAAAACATGCATGTGGAACCTAGAGTATGATCAACCATGTGATCGGGATACGTGTTCAAATATGTCTCAGTTTTCGAACCCTGGTACTCGGGTGCAACATTCCAGACGCTTTACTAACACTCTCCCAACTTGGAGAGTCAGTCCCTTTAACCTCCTGTTTGGCCCAGTTTGCAATTTCTGCGGAAGATGAACAGGAATAGGGAGAACCAATGAGAGACTAGCTGGAGGTGTCTGGACGGGCAAATTTAACTCTCATTTCCCACCAGGAAGAGGAATTAACCAAAGGCTCAGCGTGCCGTGCCCAAAACAGATTAGGGCCTGAAGCCATCTTGCGGTGTTGCGGCCAGCTCAAAAGAAAGCGAGTTGAAGAAAGGAACTCAGGGGCACTGTAATTCACAAACCTGCAGAGTTATAAATGACAGCTATCGTCCAAAAATATACTGAAGTAAGGCTGCCAAGAGGACTTGAAAGCGGGGCAGAATTGCAGGAAACCGATTTCAGGAGGTAGACTGGAATTGCATTGAAAGCATAGGAAAAGAGGCAGAACGTCCACAATGATGCACTTGGCCAAAAAGGGCGTATGCGTTTTTTCCTGAATATATTCAGGAAAAAACGCATACGCCCTTTTTGGCCAACCAAGCAAGCTTGCAAAGGAAATCTGCACTACAATGAAGTCTCACTTCCCCCCGGTCAAAAGGGCCATCTGAAAAAAGTGTAAAATCCAGAAAGGCAGGACAGGCCATGGAGAACTGGGAGCCTTGTTATGCTGATGGGCGGGATGTAAATTGCCAACAGACACTCGGGAGAAGTGTATGGTGTTTCCTGAAACATCTAAGAAACAAAGCAACAGAGCCTAGGGCACTTCCACTTATGGTCCTATAGCTTAGAGAAATTAAAATCAAAAAGACACAGCCACCCCAAAGTTTGGGACGCCTCTGTTTACAAGAACCTCGTTTACCGTACAAGTTCAATATCACAGAAAGTGAAAAATGGATAAAGAACTTGTGGTACTTACGTACAATGCAGTATCACTCAGCAATGAAATCTATGTCATCAGGCCCTTAGCAGCACAATGAGTGGATTCAGGTATGATGATTCTAACTGAAATAAGTCACACAGAAAAAGAAACATCATAAGATATCACTAATACACGGAATGTAAACTTGGCTACACAGGAACTGAATTCCAAAACAGAACAGGGTCTCAAATTTAGAAAACCAACTTATGCTTGCTTAAGGGGAAAGGTGAGTTGGGGTGCTGCATAAAACCAGAGATTGAAATGAGCACAGATAAAGTTCCTTAAGCCAAATATGGAATAGACAAGAGCTACTCCTTGCTCAACGAAATGGACTCAACACCGCATATTAAACGCCTAAGAATGTACCTGACTAGTAAGTATCTTAAAACCTATGGATTGCTATGTCTCCGAAAGAGAACCAAGCATGTGTACAGGGGCATAAATGCAGCAGTGATAGGATTGGAGAGGTTCGGTGAGCAAATGAAGACCCTTTGAAGTCATATTGCATGGTACCCATTCCACGGGTTTCAACTACCCAGGTTTAAGGTATTCTTCCTTCAGCTAAAACATGCATGTGGAACCTAGAGTATGATCAACCATGTGATCGGGATACGTGTTCAAATATGTCTCAGTTTTCGTACCCTGGTACTCGGGTGCAACATTCCTGAGGCTTTACTAACACTCTCCCAACTTGGAGAGTCAGTCCCTTTAACCTCCTGTTTGGCCCAGTTTGCAATTTCTGCGGAAGATGAACAGGAATAGGGAGAACCAATGAGAGACTAGCTGGAGGTGTCTGGACGGGCAAATTTAACTCTCATTTCCCACCAGGAAGAGGAATTAACCAAAGGCTCAGCGTGCCATGCCAGAACCAGATTAGGGCCTGAAGCCATCCTGCGGTGTTGCGGCCAGCTCAAAAGAAAGCGAGTTGAAGAAAGGAGCTCAGGGGCACTGTAATTCACAAACCTGCAGAGTTATAAATGACAGCTATCGTCCAAAAATATACCGAAGTAAGGCTGCCAAGAGGACTTGAAAGCGGGGCAGAATTGCAGGAAACCGATTTCAGGAGGTAGACTGGAATTGCATTGAAAGCATAGGAAAAGAGGCAGAACGTCCACAATGATGCACTTGGCCAAAAAGGGCGTATGCGTTTTTTCCTGAATATATTCAGGAAAAAACGCATACGCCCTTTTTGGCCAACCAAGCAAGCTTGCAAAGGAAATCTGCACTACAATGAAGTCTCACTTCCCCCCGGTCAAAAGGGCCATCTGAAAAAAGTGTAAAATCCAGAAAGGCAGGACAGGCCATGGAGAACTGGGAGCCTTGTTATGCTGATGGGCGGGATGTAAATTGCCAACAGACACTCGGGAGAAGTGTATGGTGTTTCCTGAAACATCTAAGAAACAAAGCAACAGAGCCTAGGGCACTTCCACTTATGGTCCTATAGCTTAGAGAAATTAAAATCAAAAAGACACAGCCACCCCAAAGTTTGGGACGCCTCTGTTTACAAGAACCTCGTTTACCGTACAAGTTCAATATCACAGAAAGTGAAAAATGGATAAAGAACTTGTGGTACTTACGTACAATGCAGTATCACTCAGCAATGAAATCTATGTCATCAGGCCCTTAGCAGCACAATGAGTGGATTCAGGTATGATGATTCTAACTGAAATAAGTCACACAGAAAAAGAAACATCATAAGATATCACTAATACACGGAATGTAAACTTGGCTACACAGGAACTGAATTCCAAAACAGAACAGGGTCTCAAATTTAGAAAACCAACTTATGCTTGCTTAAGGGGAAAGGTGAGTTGGGGTGCTGCATAAAACCAGAGATTGAAATGAGCACAGATAAAGTTCCTTAAGCCAAATATGGAATAGACAAGAGCTACTCCTTGCTCAACGAAATGGACTCAACACCGCATATTAAACGCCTAAGAATGTACCTGACTAGTAAGTATCTTAAAACCTATGGATTGCTATGTCTCCGAAAGAGAACCAAGCATGTGTACAGGGGCATAAATGCAGCAGTGATAGGATTGGAGAGGTTCGGTGAGCAAATGAAGACCCTTTGAAGTCATATTGCATGGTACCCATTCCACGGGTTTCAACTACCCAGGTTTAAGGTATTCTTCCTTCAGCTAAAACATGCATGTGGAACCTAGAGTATGATCAACCATGTGATCGGGATACGTGTTCAAATATGTCTCAGTTTTCGTACCCTGGTACTCGGGTGCAACATTCCTGAGGCTTTACTAACACTCTCCCAACTTGGAGAGTCAGTCCCTTTAACCTCCTGTTTGGCCCAGTTTGCAATTTCTGCGGAAGATGAACAGGAATAGGGAGAACCAATGAGAGACTAGCTGGAGGTGTCTGGACGGGCAAATTTAACTCTCATTTCCCACCAGGAAGAGGAATTAACCAAAGGCTCAGCGTGCCGTGCCCGAAACAGATTAGGGCCTGAAGCCATCTTGCGGGGTTGCGGCCAGCTCAAAAGAAAGCGAGTTGAAGAAAGGAGCTCAGGGGCACTGTAATTCACAAACCTGCAGAGTTATAAATGACAGCTATCGTCCAAAAATATACTGAAGTAAGGCTGCCAAGAGGACTTGAAAGCGGGGCAGAATTGCAGGAAACCGATTTCAGGAGGTAGACTGGAATTGCATTGAAAGCATAGGAAAAGAGGCAGAACGTCCACAATGATGCACTTGGCCAAAAAGGGCGTATGCGTTTTTTCCTGAATATATTCAGGAAAAAACGCATACGCACTTTTTGGCCAACCAAGCAAGCTTGCAAAGGAAATCTGCACTACAATGAAGTCTCACTTCCCCCCGGTCAAAAGGGCCATCTGAAAAAAGTGTAAAATCCAGAAAGGCAGGACAGGCCATGGAGAACTGGGAGCCTTGTTATGCTGATGGGCGGGATGTAAATTGCCAACAGACACTCCGGAGAAGTGTATGGTGTTTCCTGAAACATCTAAAAAACAAAGCAACAGAGCCTAGGGCACTTCCACTTATGGTCCTATAGCTTAGGGAAATTAAAATCAAAAAGACACAGCCACCCCAAAGTTTGGAACGCCTCTGTTTACAAGAACCTCGTTTACAGTACAAGTTCAACATCGCAGAAATTGAAAAATGGATAAAGAAGTTGTGGTATATATGTACAAAACAATATCACTCAGCACTGAAATCTATGTCATCAGGCCCTTAGCAGCACAATGAGTGGATTCAGATATGATGATTCTAACTGAAATAAGTCACACAGAAAAAGAAACTTCATAAGATATCAGTAATACACGGAATGTAAACTTGGCTACACAGGAACTGAATTACAGAACAGAACAGGGTCTCAAATTTAGAAAACCAACTTATGCTTGCTTAAGGGTAAAGGTGAGTTGGGGTGCTGCATAAAACCAGAGATTGAAATGAGCACAGATAAAGTTCCTTAAGCCAAATATGGAATAGACAAGAGCTACTCCTTGCTCAACGAAATGGACTCAACACCCCATATTAAACGCCTAAGAATGTACCTGACTAGTAAGTATCTTAAAACCTATGGAATGCTATGTCTCCAAAAGAGAATCAAGCGTGTGTACAGGGGCATAAACACAGCAGTGATAGGATTGGAGAGGTTCGGTGAGCAAATGAAGACCCTTTGAAGTCATATTGCATGGTACCCATTCCACGGGTCTCAACTCTCCAGGTTTAAGGTATTCTTCCTTCAGCTAAAACATGCATGAGGAACCTAGAGTATGATCAACCATGTGATCGGGAGACGTGTTCAAATATGTCTCAGTTTTCGTACCCTGGTACTCGGGTGCAACATTCCAGACGCTTTACTAACACTCTCCCGACTTGGAGAGTCAGTCCCTTTAATCTCATGTTTGGCCCAGTTTGCAATTTCAGCGGAAGATGAACAGGAATAGCGAGAACCAATGAGAGACTAGCTGGAGGTGTCTGGACGGGCAAATTTAACTCTCATTTCCCACCAGGAAGAGGAATTAACCAAAGGCTCAGCGTGCCGTGCCAGAACCAGATTAGGGCCTGAAGCCATCCTGCGGTGTTGCGGCCAGCTCAAAAGAAAGCGAGTTGAAGAAAGGAGCTCAGGGGCACTGTAATTCACAAACCTGCAGAGTTATAAATGACAGCTATCGTCCAAAAATATACCGAAGTAAGGCTGCCAAGAGGACTTGAAAGCGGGGCAGAATTGCAGGAAACCGATTTCAGGAGGTAGACTGGAATTGCATTGAAAGCATAGGAAAAGAGGCAGAACGTCCACAATGATGCACTTGGCCAAAAAGGGCGTATGCGTTTTTTCCTGAATATATTCAGGAAAAAACGCATACGCCCTTTTTGGCCAACCAAGCAAGCTTGCAAAGGAAATCTGCACTACAATGAAGTCTCACTTCCCCCCGGTCAAAAGGGCCATCTGAAAAAAGTGTAAAATCCAGAAAGGCAGGACAGGCCATGGAGAACTGGGAGCCTTGTTATGCTGATGGGCGGGATGTAAATTGCCAACAGACACTCGGGAGAAGTGTATGGTGTTTCCTGAAACATCTAAGAAACAAAGCAACAGAGCCTAGGGCACTTCCACTTATGGTCCTATAGCTTAGAGAAATTAAAATCAAAAAGACACAGCCACCCCAAAGTTTGGGACGCCTCTGTTTACAAGAACCTCGTTTACCGTACAAGTTCAATATCACAGAAAGTGAAAAATGGATAAAGAACTTGTGGTACTTACGTACAATGCAGTATCACTCAGCAATGAAATCTATGTCATCAGGCCCTTAGCAGCACAATGAGTGGATTCAGGTATGATGATTCTAACTGAAATAAGTCACACAGAAAAAGAAACATCATAAGATATCACTAATACACGGAATGTAAACTTGGCTACACAGGAACTGAATTCCAAAACAGAACAGGGTCTCAAATTTAGAAAACCAACTTATGCTTGCTTAAGGGGAAAGGTGAGTTGGGGTGCTGCATAAAACCAGAGATTGAAATGAGCACAGATAAAGTTCCTTAAGCCAAATATGGAATAGACAAGAGCTACTCCTTGCTCAACGAAATGGACTCAACACCGCATATTAAACGCCTAAGAATGTACCTGACTAGTAAGTATCTTAAAACCTATGGATTGCTATGTCTCCGAAAGAGAACCAAGCATGTGTACAGGGGCATAAATGCAGCAGTGATAGGATTGGAGAGGTTCGGTGAGCAAATGAAGACCCTTTGAAGTCATATTGCATGGTACCCATTCCACGGGTTTCAACTACCCAGGTTTAAGGTATTCTTCCTTCAGCTAAAACATGCATGTGGAACCTAGAGTATGATCAACCATGTGATCGGGATACGTGTTCAAATATGTCTCAGTTTTCGTACCCTGGTACTCGGGTGCAACATTCCTGAGGCTTTACTAACACTCTCCCAACTTGGAGAGTCAGTCCCTTTAACCTCCTGTTTGGCCCAGTTTGCAATTTCTGCGGAAGATGAACAGGAATAGGGAGAACCAATGAGAGACTAGCTGGAGGTGTCTGGACGGGCAAATTTAACTCTCATTTCCCACCAGGAAGAGGAATTAACCAAAGGCTCAGCGTGCCGTGCCCGAAACAGATTAGGGCCTGAAGCCATCTTGCGGGGTTGCGGCCAGCTCAAAAGAAAGCGAGTTGAAGAAAGGAGCTCAGGGGCACTGTAATTCACAAACCTGCAGAGTTATAAATGACAGCTATCGTCCAAAAATATACTGAAGTAAGGCTGCCAAGAGGACTTGAAAGCGGGGCAGAATTGCAGGAAACCGATTTCAGGAGGTAGACTGGAATTGCATTGAAAGCATAGGAAAAGAGGCAGAACGTCCACAATGATGCACTTGGCCAAAAAGGGCGTATGCGTTTTTTCCTGAATATATTCAGGAAAAAACGCATACGCACTTTTTGGCCAACCAAGCAAGCTTGCAAAGGAAATCTGCACTACAATGAAGTCTCACTTCCCCCCGGTCAAAAGGGCCATCTGAAAAAAGTGTAAAATCCAGAAAGGCAGGACAGGCCATGGAGAACTGGGAGCCTTGTTATGCTGATGGGCGGGATGTAAATTGCCAACAGACACTCGGGAGAAGTGTATGGTGTTTCCTGAAACATCTAAAAAACAAAGCAACAGAGCCTAGGGCACTTCCACTTATGGTCCTATAGCTTAGGGAAATTAAAATCAAAAAGACACAGCCACCCCAAAGTTTGGAACGCCTCTGTTTACAAGAACCTCGTTTACAGTACAAGTTCAACATCGCAGAAATTGAAAAATGGATAAAGAAGTTGTGGTATATACGTACAAAACAATATCACTCAGCACTGAAATCTATGTCATCAGGCCCTTAGCAGCACAATGAGTGGATTCAGATGTGATGATTCTAACTGAAATAAGTCACACAGAAAAAGAAACTTCATAAGATATCAGTAATACACGGAATGTAAACTTGGCTACACAGGAACTGAATTACAGAACAGAACAGGGTCTCAAATTTAGAAAACCAACTTATGCTTGCTTAAGGGTAAAGGTGAGTTGGGGTGCTGCATAAAACCAGAGATTGAAATGAGCACAGATAAAGTTCCTTAAGCCAAATATGGAATAGACAAGAGCTACTCCTTGCTCAACGAAATGGACTCAACACCCCATATTAAACGCCTAAGAATGTACCTGACTAGTAAGTATCTTAAAACCTATGGAATGCTATGTCTCCAAAACAGAATCAAGCGTGTGTACAGGGGCATAAACACAGCAGTGATAGGATTGGAGAGGTTCGGTGAGCAAATGAAGACCCTTTGAAGTCATATTGCATGGTACCCATTCCACGGGTCTCAACTCTCCAGGTTTAAGGTATTCTTCCTTCAGCTAAAACATGCATGAGGAACCTAGAGTATGATCAACCATGTGATCGGGAGACGTGTTCAAATATGTCTCAGTTTTCGTACCCTGGTACTCGGGTGCAACATTCCAGACGCTTTACTAACACTCTCCCGACTTGGAGAGTCAGTCCCTTTAATCTCCTGTTTGGCCCAGTTTGCAATTTCAGCGGAAGATGAACAGGAATAGCGAGAACCAATGAGAGACTAGCTGGAGGTGTCTGGACGGGCAAATTTAACTCTCATTTCCCACCAGGAAGAGGAATTAACCAAAGGCTCAGCGTGCCGTGCCAGAACCAGATTAGGGCCTGAAGCCATCCTGCGGTGTTGCGGCCAGCTCAAAAGAAAGCGAGTTGAAGAAAGGAGCTCAGGGGCACTGTAATTCACAAACCTGCAGAGTTATAAATGACAGCTATCGTCCAAAAGTATACCGAAGTAAGGCTGCCAAGAGGACTTGAAAGCGGGGCAGAATTGCAGGAAACCGATTTCAGGAGGTAGACTGGAATTGCATTGAAAGCATAGGAAAAGAGGCAGAACGTCCACAATGATGCACTTGGCCAAAAAGGGCGTATGCGTTTTTTCCTGAATATATTCAGGAAAAAACGCATACGCCCTTTTTGGCCAACCAAGCAAGCTTGCAAAGGAAATCTGCACTACAATGAAGTCTCACTTCCCCCCGGTCAAAAGGGCCATCTGAAAAAAGTGTAAAATCCAGAAAGGCAGGACAGGCCATGGAGAACTGGGAGCCTTGTTATGCTGATGGGCGGGATGTAAATTGCCAACAGACACTCGGGAGAAGTGTATGGTGTTTCCTGAAACATCTAAAAAACAAAGCAACAGAGCCTAGGGCACTTCCACTTATGGTCCTATAGCTTAGGGAAATTAAAATCAAAAAGACACAGCCACCCCAAAGTTTGGAACGCCTCTGTTTACAAGAACCTCGTTTACAGTACAAGTTCAACATCGCAGAAATTGAAAAATGGATAAAGAAGTTGTGGTATATACGTACAAAACAATATCACTCAGCACTGAAATCTATGTCATCAGGCCCTTAGCAGCACAATGAGTGGATTCAGATATGATGATTCTAACTGAAATAAGTCACACAGAAAAAGAAACTTCATAAGATATCAGTAATACACGGAATGTAAACTTGGCTACACAGGAACTGAATTACAGAACAGAACAGGGTCTCAAATTTAGAAAACCAACTTATGCTTGCTTAAGGGTAAAGGTGAGTTGGGGTGCTGCATAAAACCAGAGATTGAAATGAGCACAGATAAAGTTCCTTAAGCCAAATATGGAATAGACAAGAGCTACTCCTTGCTCAACGAAATGGACTCAACACCCCATATTAAACGCCTAAGAATGTACCTGACTAGTAAGTATCTTAAAACCTATGGAATGCTATGTCTCCAAAACAGAATCAAGCGTGTGTACAGGGGCATAAACACAGCAGTGATAGGATTGGAGAGGTTCGGTGAGCAAATGAAGACCCTTTGAAGTCATATTGCATGGTACCCATTCCACGGGTCTCAACTCTCCAGGTTTAAGGTATTCTTCCTTCAGCTAAAACATGCATGAGGAACCTAGAGTATGATCAACCATGTGATCGGGAGACGTGTTCAAATATGTCTCAGTTTTCGTACCCTGGTACTCGGGTGCAACATTCCAGACGCTTTACTAACACTCTCCCGACTTGGAGAGTCAGTCCCTTTAATCTCCTGTTTGGCCCAGTTTGCAATTTCAGCGGAAGATGAACAGGAATAGCGAGAACCAATGAGAGACTAGCTGGAGGTGTCTGGACGGGCAAATTTAACTCTCATTTCCCACCAGGAAGAGGAATTAACCAAAGGCTCAGCGTGCCGTGCCAGAACCAGATTAGGGCCTGAAGCCATCCTGCGGTGTTGCGGCCAGCTCAAAAGAAAGCGAGTTGAAGAAAGGAGCTCAGGGGCACTGTAATTCACAAACCTGCAGAGTTATAAATGACAGCTATCGTCCAAAAATATACCGAAGTAAGGCTGCCAAGAGGACTTGAAAGCGGGGCAGAATTGCAGGAAACCGATTTCAGGAGGTAGACTGGAATTGCATTGAAAGCATAGGAAAAGAGGCAGAACGTCCACAATGATGCACTTGGCCAAAAAGGGCGTATGCGTTTTTTCCTGAATATATTCAGGAAAAAACGCATACGCCCTTTTTGGCCAACCAAGCAAGCTTGCAAAGGAAATCTGCACTACAATGAAGTCTCACTTCCCCCCGGTCAAAAGGGCCATCTGAAAAAAGTGTAAAATCCAGAAAGGCAGGACAGGCCATGGAGAACTGGGAGCCTTGTTATGCTGATGGGCGGGATGTAAATTGCCAACAGACACTCGGGAGAAGTGTATGGTGTTTCCTGAAACATCTAAGAAACAAAGCAACAGAGCCTAGGGCACTTCCACTTATGGTCCTATAGCTTAGAGAAATTAAAATCAAAAAGACACAGCCACCCCAAAGTTTGGGACGCCTCTGTTTACAAGAACCTCGTTTACCGTACAAGTTCAATATCACAGAAAGTGAAAAATGGATAAAGAACTTGTGGTACTTACGTACAATGCAGTATCACTCAGCAATGAAATCTATGTCATCAGGCCCTTAGCAGCACAATGAGTGGATTCAGGTATGATGATTCTAACTGAAATAAGTCACACAGAAAAAGAAACATCATAAGATATCACTAATACACGGAATGTAAACTTGGCTACACAGGAACTGAATTCCAAAACAGAACAGGGTCTCAAATTTAGAAAACCAACTTATGCTTGCTTAAGGGGAAAGGTGAGTTGGGGTGCTGCATAAAACCAGAGATTGAAATGAGCACAGATAAAGTTCCTTAAGCCAAATATGGAATAGACAAGAGCTACTCCTTGCTCAACGAAATGGACTCAACACCGCATATTAAACGCCTAAGAATGTACCTGACTAGTAAGTATCTTAAAACCTATGGATTGCTATGTCTCCAAAAGAGAACCAAGCATGTGTACAGGGGCATAAATGCAGCAGTGATAGGATTGGAGAGGTTCGGTGAGCAAATGAAGACCCTTTGAAGTCATATTGCATGGTACCCATTCCACGGGTTTCAACTACCCAGGTTTAAGGTATTCTTCCTTCAGCTAAAACATGCATGTGGAACCTAGAGTATGATCAACCATGTGATCGGGATACGTGTTCAAATATGTCTCAGTTTTCGTACCCTGGTACTCGGGTGCAACATTCCTGACGCTTTACTAACACTCTCCCAACTTGGAGAGTCAGTCCCTTTAACCTCCTGTTTGGCCCAGTTTGCAATTTCTGCGGAAGATGAACAGGAATAGGGAGAACCAATGAGAGACTAGCTGGAGGTGTCTGGACGGGCAAATTTAACTCTCATTTCCCACCAGGAAGAGGAATTAACCAAAGGCTCAGCGTGCCGTGCCCGAAACAGATTAGGGCCTGAAGCCATCTTGCGGGGTTGCGGCCAGCTCAAAAGAAAGCGAGTTGAAGAAAGGAGCTCAGGGGCACTGTAATTCACAAACCTGCAGAGTTATAAATGACAGCTATCGTCCAAAAATATACTGAAGTAAGGCTGCCAAGAGGACTTGAAAGCGGGGCAGAATTGCAGGAAACCGATTTCAGGAGGTAGACTGGAATTGCATTGAAAGCATAGGAAAAGAGGCAGAACGTCCACAATGATGCACTTGGCCAAAAAGGGCGTATGCGTTTTTTCCTGAATATATTCAGGAAAAAACGCATACGCACTTTTTGGCCAACCAAGCAAGCTTGCAAAGGAAATCTGCACTACAATGAAGTCTCACTTCCCCCCGGTCAAAAGGGCCATCTGAAAAAAGTGTAAAATCCAGAAAGGCAGGACAGGCCATGGAGAACTGGGAGCCTTGTTATGCTGATGGGCGGGATATAAATTGCCAACAGACACTCCGGAGAAGTGTATGGTGTTTCCTGAAACATCTAAAAAACAAAGCAACAGAGCCTAGGGCACTTCCACTTATGGTCCTATAGCTTAGGGAAATTAAAATCAAAAAGACACAGCCACCCCAAAGTTTGGAACGGCTCTGTTTACAAGAACCTCGTTTACAGTACAAGTTCAACATCGCAGAAATTGAAAAATGGATAAAGAAGTTGTGGTATATACGTACAAAACAATATCACTCAGCACTGAAATCTATGTCATCAGGCCCTTAGCAGCACAATGAGTGGATTCAGATATGATGATTCTAACTGAAATAAGTCACACAGAAAAAGAAACTTCATAAGATATCAGTAATACACGGAATGTAAACTTGGCTACACAGGAACTGAATTACAGAACAGAATAGGGTCTCAAATTTAGAAAACCAACTTATGCTTGCTTAAGGGTAAAGGTGAGTTGGGGTGCTGCATAAAACCAGAGATTGAAATGAGCACAGATAAAGTTCCTTAAGCCAAATATGGAATAGACAAGAGCTACTCCTTGCTCAACGAAATGGACTCAACACCGCATATTAAACGCCTAAGAATGTACCTGACTAGTAAGTATCTTAAAACCTATGGAATGCTATGTCTCCAAAAGAGAATCAAGCGTGTGTACAGGGGCATAAACGCAGCAGTGATAGGATTGGAGAGGTTCGGTGAGCAAATGAAGACCCTTTGAAGTCATATTGCATGGTACCCATTCCACGGGTCTCAACTCTCCAGGTTTAAGGTATTCTTCCTTCAGCTAAAACATGCATGAGGAACCTAGAGTATGATCAACCATGTGATCGGGAGACGTGTTCAAATATGTCTCAGTTTTCGTACCCTGGTACTCGGGTGCAACATTCCAGACGCTTTACTAACACTCTCCCGACTTGGAGAGTCAGTTCCTTAATCTCCTGTTTGGCCCAGTTTGCAATTTCAGCGGAAGATGAACAGGAATAGCGAGATCCAATGAGAGACTAGCTGGAGGTGTCTGGACGGGCAAATTTAACTCTCATTTCCCACCAGGAAGAGGAATTAACCAAAGGCTCAGCGTGCCGTGCCAGAACCAGATTAGGGCCTGAAGCCATCCTGCGGTGTTGCGGCCAGGTCACAAGAAAGCGAGTTGAAGAAAGGAGCTCAGGGGCACTGTAATTCACAAACCTGCAGAGTTATAAATGACAGCTATCGTCCAAAAATATACTGAAGGAAGGCTGCCAAGAGGACTTGAAAGCGGGGCAGAATTGCAGGAAACCGATTTCAGGAGGTAGACTGGAATTGCATTGAAAGCATAGGAAAAGAGGCAGAACGTCCACAATGATGCACTTGGCCAAAAAGGGCGTATGCGTTTTTTCCTGAATATATTCAGGAAAAAACGCATACGCCCTTTTTGGCCAACCAAGCAAACTTGCAAAGGAAATCTGCACTACAATGAAGTCTCACATTCCCCCGGTCAAAAGGGCCATCTGAAAAAAGTGTAAAATCCAGAAAGGCAGGACAGGCCATGGAGAACTGGGAGCCTTGTTATGCTGATGGGCGGGATTTAAATTGCCAACAGACACTCGGGAGAAGTGTATGGTGTTTCCTGAAACATCTAAAAACAAAGCAACAGAGCCTAGGGCACTTCCACTTATGGTCCTATAGATTAGGGAAATTAAAATCAAAAAGACACAGCCACCCCAAAGTTTGGGACGCCTCTGTTTACAAGAACCTCGTTGACCGTACAAGTTCAATATCACAGAAACTGAAAAATGGATAAAGAACTTGTGGTACTTACGTACAATGCAGTATCACTCAGCAATGAAATCTATGTCATCAGGCCCGTAGCAGCATAATGAGTGGATTCAGGTACGATGATTCTAACTGAAATAAGTCACACAGGAAAAGAAACATCATAAGATATCAGTAATACACGGAATGTAAACTTGGCTACACAGGAACTGAATTCCAAAACAGAACAGGGTCTCAAATTTAGAAAACCAACTTATGCTTGCTTAAGGGGAAAGGTGAGTTGGGGTGCTGCTTAAAAACAGAGATTGAAATGAGCACAGATAAAGTTCCTTAAGCCAAATATGGAATAGACAAGAGCTACTCCTTGCTCAACGAAATGGACTCAACACCGCATATTAAACGCCTAAGAATGTACCTGACTAGTAAGTATCTTAAAACCTATGGATTGCTATGTCTCCATAAGAGAATCAAGCGTGTGTACAGGGGCATAAACGCAGCAGTGATAGGATTGGAGAGGTTCGGTGAGCAAATGAAGACCCTTTGAAGTCATATTGCATGGTACCCATTCCACGGGTCTCAACTCTCCAGGTTTAAGGTATTCTTCCTTCAGCTAAAACATGCATGTGGAACCTAGAGTATGATCAACCATGTGATCGGGAGACGTGTTCAAATATGTCTCAGTTTTCGTACCCTGGTACTCGGGTGCAACATTCCAGACGCTTTACTAACACTCTCCCGACTTGGAGAGTCAGTCCCTTTAACCTCCTGTTTGGCCCAGTTTGCAATTTCTGCGGAGGATGAACAGGAATAGCGAGAACCAATGAGAGACTAGCTGGAGGTGTCTGGACCGGCAAATTTAACTCTCATTTCCCACCAGGAAGAGGAATTAACCAAAGGCTCAGCGTGCCGTGCCGGAACCAGATTAGGGCATGGAGCCATCCTGCGGTGTTGCGGCCAGCTCAAAAGAAAGCGAGTTGAAGAAAGGAGCTCAGGGGCACTGTAATTCACAAACCTGCAGAGTTATAAATGACAGCTATCGTCCAAAAATATACTGAAGTAAGGCTGCCAAGAGGACTTGAAAGCGGGGCAGAATTGCAGGAAACCGATTTCAGGAGGTAGACTGGAATTGCATTGAAAGCATAGGAAAAGAGGCAGAACGTCCACAATGATGCACTTGGCCAAAAAGGGCGTATGCGTTTTTTCCTGAATATATTCAGGAAAAAACGCATACGCCCTTTTTGGCCAACCAAGCAAGCTTGCAAAGGAAATCTGCACTACAATGAAGTCTCACTTCCCCCCGGTCAAAAGGGCCATCTGAAAAAAGTGTAAAATCCAGAAAGGCAGGACAGGCCATGGAGAACTGGGAGCCTTGTTATGCTGATGGGCGAGATGTAAATTGCCAACAGACACTCGGGAGAAGTGTATGGTGTTTCCTGAAACATCTAAGAAACAAAGCAACAGAGCCTAGGGCACTTCCACTTATGGTCCTATAGCTTAGGGAAATTAAAATCAAAAAGACACAGCCACCCCAAAGTTTGGAACGGCTCTGTTTACAAGAACCTCGTTTACAGTACAAGTTCAACATCGCAGAAATTGAAAAATGGATAAAGAAGTTGTGGTATATACTTACAAAGCAATATCACTCATCACTGACATCTATGTCATCAGGCCCTTAGCAGCACAATGAGTGGATTCAGATATGATGATTCTAACTGAAATAAGTCACAGAGAAAAAGAAACATCATAAGATATCAGTAATACACGGAATGTAAACTTGGCTACACAGGAACTGAATTACAGAACAGAACAGGATCTCAAATTTAGAAAACCAACTTATGCTTGCTTAAGGGTAAAGGTGAGTTGGGGTGCTGCATAAAACCAGAGATTGAAAGGAGCACAGATAAAGTTCCTTAAGCCAAATATGGAATAGACAAGAGCTACTCCTTGCTCAACGAAATGGACTCAACACCCCATATTCAACGCCTAAGAATGTACCTGACAAGTAAGTATCTTAAAACCTATGGATTGCTATGTCTCCGAAAGAGAATCAAGCATGTGTACAGGGGCATAAACGCAGCAGTGATAGGATTGGAGAGGGTCGGTGGGCAAATGAAGACCCTTTGAAGTCATATTGCATGGTACCCATTCCACGGGTCTCAACTCTCCAGGTTTAAGGTATTTTTCCTTCAGCTAAAACATGCATGTGGAACCTAGAGTATGATCAACCATGTGATCGGGAGACGTGTTCAAATATGTCTCAGTTTTGGTACCCTGGTACTCGGGTGCAACATTCCAGATGCTTTACTAACACTCTCCCGACTTCGAGAGTCAGTCCCTTTAACCTCCTGTTTGGCCCAGTTTGCAATTTCTGCGGAAGATGAACAGGAATAGCGAGAACCAATGAGAGACTAGCTGGAGG
This sequence comes from Grampus griseus, assembly GCF_964374135.1. Lineage (NCBI taxonomy): Eukaryota > Metazoa > Chordata > Mammalia > Artiodactyla > Delphinidae > Grampus > Grampus griseus. The sequence goes on along the minus strand of NW_028133011.1, from coordinate 79,635 downwards.
TGTCTGGACCGGCAAATTTAACTCTCATTTCCCACCAGGAAGAGGAATTAACCAAAGGCTCAGCGTGCCATGCCGGAACCAGATTAGGGCCTGAAGCCATCTTGCGGTGTTGCGGCCAGGTCACAAGAAAGCGAGTTGAAGAAAGGAGCTCAGGGGCACTGTAATTCACAAACCTGCAGAGTTATAAATAACAGCTATCGTCCAAAAATATACTGAAGGAAGGCTGCCAAGAGGACTTGAAAGCGGGGCAGAATTGCAGGAAACCGATTTCAGGAGGTAGACTGGAATTGCATTGAAAGCATAGGAAAAGAGGCAGAACGTCCACAATGATGCACTTGGCCATAAATGGCGTATGCGTTTTTTCCTGAATATATTCAGGAAAAAACGCATACGCCCTTTTTGGCCAACCAAGCAACCTTGCAAAGGAAATCTGCACTACAATGAAGTCTCACTTCCCCCCAGTCAAAAGGGCTATCTGAAAAAAGTGTAAAATCCAGAAAGTCAGGACAGGCCATGGAGAACTGGGAGCCTTGTTATGCTGATGGGCGGGATGTAAATTGCCAACAGACACTCGGGAGAAGTGTATGGTGTTTCCTGAAACATCTAAAAACAAAGCAACAGAGCCTAGGGCACTTCCACTTATGGTCCTATAGATTAGGGAAATTAAAATCAAAAAGACACAGCCACCCCAAAGTTTGGGACGCCTCTGTTTACAAGAACCTCGTTTACCGTACAAGTTCAATATCACAGAAAGTGAAAAATGGATAAAGAACTTGTGGTACTTACGTACAATGCAGTATCACTCAGCAATGAAATCTATGTCATCAGGCCCGTAGCAGCATAATGAGTGGATTCAGTTACGATGATTCTAACTGAAATAAGTCACACAGGAAAAGAAACATCATAAGATATCAGTAATACACGGAATGTAAACTTGACTACACAGGAACTGAATTCCAAAAGAGAACAGGGTCTCAAATTTAGAAAACCAACTTATGCTTGCTTAAGGGGAAAGGTGAGTTGGGGTGCTGCTAAAAAACAGAGATTGAAATGAGCACAGATAAAGTTCCTTAAGCCAAATATGGAATAGACAAGAGCTACTCCTTGCTCAACGAAATGGACTCAACACCGCATATTAAACGCCTAAGAATGTACCTGACTAGTAAGTATCTTAAAACCTATGGATTGCTATGTCTCCGAAAGAGAATCAAGCGTGTGTACAGGGGCATAAACGCAGCAGTGATAGGATTGGAGAGGTTCGGTGAGCAAATGAAGACCCTTTGAAGTCATATTGCATGGTACCCATTCCACGGGTCTCAACTCTCCAGGTTTAAGGTATTCTTCCTTCAGCTAAAACATGCATGTGGAACCTAGAGTATGATCAACCATGTGATCGGGAGACGTGTTCAAATATGTCTCAGTTTTGGTACCCTGGTACTCGGGTGCAACATTCCAGATGCTTTACTAACACTCTCCCGACTTCGAGAGTCAGTCCCTTTAACCTCCTGTTTGGCCCAGTTTGCAATTTCTGCGGAAGATGAACAGGAATAGCGAGAACCAATGAGAGACTAGCTGGAGGTGTCTGGACCGGCAAATTTAACTCTCATTTCCCACCAGGAAGAGGAATTAACCAAAGGCTCAGCGTGCCGTGCCGGAACCAGATTAGGGCCTGAAGCCATCTTGCGGTGTTGCGGCCAGGTCACAAGAAAGCGAGTTGAAGAAAGGAGCTCAGGGGCACTGTAATTCACAAACCTGCAGAGTTATAAATGACAGCTATCGTCCAAAAATATACTGAAGTAAGGCTGCCAAGAGGACTTGAAAGCGGGGCAGAATTGCAGGAAACCGATTTCAGGAGGTAGACTGGAATTGCATTGAAAGCATAGGAAAAGAGGCAGAACGTCCACAATGATGCACTTGGCCAAAAAGGGCGTATGCGTTTTTTCCTGAATATATTCAGGAAAAAACGCATACGCCCTTTTTGGCCAAGCAAGCAAGCTTGCAAACGAAATCTGCACTACAATGAAGTCTCACTTCCCCCCGGTCAAAAGGGCCATCTGAAAAAAGTGTAAAATCCAGAAAGACAGGACAGGCCATGGAGAACTGGGATCCTTGTTATGCTGATGGGCGGGATGTAAATTGCCAAGAGACACTCGGGAGAAGTGTATGGTGTTTCCTGAAACATCTAAAAAACAAAGCAACAGAGCCTAGGGCACTTCCACTTATGGTCCTATAGCTTAGGGAAATTAAAATCAAAAAGACACAGCCACCCCAAAGTTTGGGACGCCTCTGTTTACAAGAACATCATTTACCGTACAAGTTCAATATCACAGAAAGTGAAAAATGGATAAAGAACTTGTGGTACTTACGTACAATGCAGTATCACTCAGCAATGAAATCTATGTCATCAGGCCCGTAGCAGCATAATGAGTGGATTCAGGTACGATGATTCTAACTGAAATAAGTCACACAGAAAAAGAAACATCATAAGATATCACTAATACACGGAATGTAAACTTGGCTACACAAAAACTGAATTCCAAAACAGAAGAGGGTCTCAAATTTAGAAAACCAACTTATGCTTGCTTAAGGGGAAAGGTGAGTTGGGGTGCTGCATAAAACCAGAGATTGAAATGAGCACAGATAAAGTTCCTTAAGCCAAATATGGAATAGAGAAGAGCTACTCCTTGCTCAATGAAATGAACTCAACACCCCATATTAAACGCCTAAGAATCTACCTGACTAGTAAGTATATTAAAACCTATGGATTGCTATGTCTCCATAAGAGAATCAAGCGTGTGTACAGGGGCATAAACGCAGCAGTGATAGGATTGGAGAGGTTCGGTGAGCAAATGAAGACCCTTTGAAGTCATATTGCATGGTACCCATTCCACGGGTCTCAACTCTCCAGGTTTAAGGTATTCTTCCTTCAGCTAAAACATGCATGTGGAACCTAGAGTATGATCAACCATGTGATCGGGAGACGTGTTCAAATATGTCTCAGTTTTCGTACCCTGGTACTCGGGTGCAACATTCCAGACGCTTTACTAACACTCTCCCGACTTGGAGAGTCAATCCCTTTAACCTCCTGTTTGGCCCAGTTTGCAATTTCTGCGGAAGATGAACAGGAATAGCGAGAACCAATGAGAGACTAGCTGGAGGTGTCTGGACGGGCAAATTTAACTCTCATTTCCCACCAGGAAGAGGAATTAACCAAAGGCTCAGCGTGCCGTGCCGGAACCAGATTAGGGCATGAAGCCATCCTGCGGTGTTGCGGCCAGCTCAAAAGAAAGCGAGTTGAAGAAAGGAGCTCAGGGGCACTGTAATTCACAAACCTGCAGAGTTATAAATGACAGCTATCGTCCAAAAATATACTGAAGTAAGGCTGCCAAGAGGACTTGAAAGCAGGGCAGAATTGCAGGAAACCGATTTCAGGAGGTAGACTGGAATTGCATTGAAAGCATAGGAAAAGAGGCAGAACGTCCACAATGATGCACTTGGCCAAAAAGGGCGTATGCGTTTTTTCCTGAATATATTCAGGAAAAAACGCATACGCCCTTTTTGGCCAACCAAGCAAGCTTGCAAAGGAAATCTGCACTACAATGAAGTCTCACTTCCCCCCGGTCAAAAGGGCCATCTGAAAAAAGTGTAAAATCCAGAAAGGCAGGACAGGCCATGGAGAACTGGGAGCCTTGTTATGCTGATGGGCGGGATGTAAATTGCCAACAGACACTCGGGAGAAGTGTATGCTGTTTCCTGAAACATCTAAAAAACAAAGCAACAGAGCCTAGGGCACATCCACTTATGGTCCTATAGCTTAGAGAAATTAAAATCAAAAAGACACAGCCACCCCAAAGTTTGGGACGCCTCTGTTTACAAGAACCTCCTTTACCGTACAAGTTCAATATCACAGAAAGTGAAAAATGGATAAAGAACTTGTGGTACTTACGTACAATGCAGTATCACTCAGCAATGAAATCTATGTCATCAGGCCCTTAGCAGCACAATGAGTGGATTCAGGTACGATGATTCTAACTGAAATAAGTCACACAGAAAAAGAAACATCATAAGATATCAGTAATACACGGAATGTAAACTTGGCTACACAGGAACTGAATTCCAAAACAGAACAGGGTCTCAAATTTAGAAAACCAACTTATGCTTGCTTAAGGGGAAAGGTGAGTTGGGGTGCTGCATAAAAACAGAGATTGAAATGAACACAGATAAAGTTCCTTAAGCCAAATATGGAATAGACAAGAGCTACTCCTTGCTCAACGAAATGGACTCAACACCGCATATTAAACGCCTAAGAATGTACCTGACTAGTAAGTATCTTAAAACCTATGGATTGCTATGTCTCCGAAAGAGAACCAAGCATGTGTACAGGGGCATAAATGCAGCAGTGATAGGATTGGAGAGGTTCGGTGAGCAAATGAAGACCCTTTGAAGTCATATTGCATGGTACCCATTCCACGGGTTTCAACTACCCAGGTTTAAGGTATTCTTCCTTCAGCTAAAACATGCATGTGGAACCTAGAGTATGATCAACCATGTGATCGGGATACGTGTTCAAATATGTCTCAGTTTTGGTACCCTGGTACTCGGGTGCAACATTCCAGACGCTTTACTAACACTCTCCCCACTTGGAGAGTCAGCGCCTTTAACCTCCTGTTTGGCCCAGTTTTCAATTTCTGCGGAAGATGAACAGGAATAGGGAGAACCAATGAGAGACTAGCTGGAGGTGTCTGGACGGGCAAATTTAACTCTCATTTCCCACCAGGAAGAGGAATTAACCAAAGGCTCAGCGTGCCGTGCCCGAAACAGATTAGGGCCTGAAGCCATCCTCCGGTGTTGCGGCCAGCTCACAACACAGCGAGTTGAAGAAAGGAGCTCAGGGGCACTGTAATTCACAAACCTGCAGAGTTATAAATGACAGCTATCGTCCAAAAATATACTGAAGTAAGGCTGCCAAGAGGACTTGAAAGCGGGGCAGAATTGCAGGAAACCGATTTCAGGAGGTAGACTGGAATTGCATTGAAAGCATAGGAAAAGAGGCAGAACGTCCACAATGATGCACTTGGCCAAAAAGGGCGTATGCGTTTTTTCCTGAATATATTCAGGAAAAAACGCATACGCCCTTTTTGGCCAACCAAGCAAGCTTGCAAAGGAAATCTGCACTACAATGAAGTCTCACTTCCCCCCGGTCAAAAGGGCCATCTGAAAAAAGTGTAAAATCCAGAAAGGCAGGACAGGCCATGGAGAACTGGGAGCCTTGTTATGCTGATGGGCGGGATGTAAATTGCCAACAGACACTCGGGAGAAGTGTATGGTGTTTCCTGAAACATCTAAAAAACAAAGCAACAGAGCCTAGGGCACTTCCACTTATGGTCCTATAGCTTAGGGAAATTAAAATCAAAAAGACACAGCCACCCCAAAGTTTGGAACGGCTCTGTTTACAAGAACCTCGTTTACAGTACAAGTTCAACATCGCAGAAATTGAAAAATGGATAAAGAAGTTGTGGTATATACTTACAAAGCAATATCACTCATCACTGAAATCTATGTCATCAGGACCTTAGCAGCACAATGAGTGGATTCAGATATGATGATTCTAACTGAAATAAGTCACACAGAAAAAGAAACATCATAAGATATCAGTAATACACGGAATGTAAACTTGGCTACACAGGAACTGAATTACAGAACAGAACAGGGTCTCAAATTTAGAAAACCAACTTATGCTTGCTTAAGGGTAAAGGTGAGTTGGGGTGCTGCATAAAACCAGAGATTGAAAGGAGCACAGATAAAGTTCCTTAAGCCAAATATGGAATAGACAAGAGCTACTCCTTGCTCAACGAAATGGACTCAACACCCCATATTCAACGCCTAAGAATGTACCTGACAAGTAAGTATCTTAAATCCTATGGATTGCTATGTCTCCGAAAGAGAATCAAGCATGTGTACAGGGGCATAAACGCAGCAGTGATAGGATTGGAGAGGTTCGGTGGGCAAATGAAGACCCTTTGAAGTCTTATTGCATGGTACCCATTCCACGGGTCTCAACTCTCCAGGTTTAAGGTATTCTTCCTTCAGCTAAAACATGCATGTGGAACCTAGAGTATGATCAACCATGTGATCGGGAGACGTGTTCAAATATGTCTCAGTTTTGGTACCCTGGTACTCGGGTGCAACATTCCAGATGCTTTACTAACACTCTCCCGACTTGGAGAGTCAGTCCCTTTAACCTCCTGTTTGGCCCAGTTTGCAATTTCTGCGGAAGATGAACAGGAATAGCGAGAACCAATGAGAGACTAGCTGGAGGTGTCTGGACGGGCAAATTTAACTCTCATTTCCCACCAGGAAGAGGAATTAACCAAAGGCTCAGCGTGCAGTGCCGGAACCAGATTAGGGCCTGAAGCCATCCTGCGGTGTTGCGGCCAGGTCACAAGAAAGCGAGTTGAAGAAAGGAGCTCAGGGGCACTGTAATTCACAAACCTGCAGAGTTATAAATGACAGCTATCGTCCAAAAATATACTGAAGGAAGGCTACCAAGAGGACTTGAAAGCGGGGCAGAATTGCAGGAAACCGATTTCAGGAGGTAGACTGGAATTGCATTGAAAGCATAGGAAAAGAGGCAGAACGTCCACAATGATGCACTTGGCCAAAAAGGGCGTATGCGTTTTTTCCTGAATATATTCAGGAAAAAACGCATACGCACTTTTTGGCCAACCAAGCAACCTTGCAAAGGAAATCTGCACTACAATGAAGTCTCACTTCCCCCCAGTCAAAAGGGCTATCTGAAAAAAGTGTAAAATCCAGAAAGGCAGGACAGGCCATGGAGAACTGGGAGCCTTGTTATGCTGATGGGCGGGATGTAAATTGCCAACAGACACTCGGGAGAAGTGTATGGTGTTTCCTGAAACATCTAAAAAACAAAGCAACAGAGCCTAGGGCACTTCCACTTATGGTCCTATAGCTTAGGGAAATTAAAATCAAAAAGACACAGCCACCCCAAAGTTTGGGACGCCTCTGTTTACAAGAACCTCGTTTACCGTAAAAGTTCAACAACGCAGAAAGTAAAAAATGGATAAAGAACTTGTGGTACTTACGTACAATACAGTATCACTCAGCAATGAAATCTATGTCATCAGGCCCGTAGCAGAATAATGAGTGGATTCAGGTACGATGATTCTAATTGAAATAAGACACACAGAAAAAGAAACATCATAAGATATCACTAATACACGGAATGTAAACTTGGCTACACAGGAACTGAATTCCAAAACAGAACAGGGTCTCAAATTTAGAAAACCAACTTATGTTTGCTTAAGGGGAAAGGTGAGTTGGGGTGCTGCATAAAACCAGAGATTGAAATGAGCACAGATAAAGTTCCTTAAGCCAAATATGGAATAGACAAGAGCTACTCCTTGCTCAACGAAATGGACTCAACACCCCATATTAAACGCCTAGGAATGTACCTGACTAGTAAGTATCTTAAAACCTATGGATTGCTATGTCTCCATAAGAGAATCAAGCGTGTGTACAGGGGCATAAACGCAGCAGTGATAGGATTGGAGAGGTTCGGTGAGCAAATGAAGACCCTTTGAAGTCATATTGCATGGTACCCATTCCACGGGTCTCAACTCTCCAGGTTTAAGGTATTCTTCCTTCAGCTAAAACATGCATGTGGAACCTAGAGTATGATCAACCATGTGATCGGGAGACGTGTTCAAATATGTCTCAGTTTTCGTACCCTGGTACTCGGGTGCAACATTCCAGACGCTTTACTAACACTCTCCCGACTTGGAGAGTCAGTCCCTTTAACCTCCTGTTTGGCCCAGTTTGCAATTTCTGCGGAAGATGAACAGGAATAGCGAGAACCAATGAGAGACTAGCTGGAGGTGTCTGGACGGGCAAATTTAACTCTCATATCCCACCAGGAAGAGGAATTAACCAAAGGCTCAGCGTGCAGTGCCGGAACCAGATTAGGGCCTGAAGCCATCCTGCGGTGTTGCGGCCAGCTCAAAAGAAAGCGAGTTGAAGAAAGGAGCTCAGGGGCACTGTAATTCACAAACCTGCAGAGTTATAAATGACAGCTATCGTCCAAAAATATACTGAAGTAAGGCTGCCAAGAGGACTTGAAAGCGGGGCAGAATTGCAGGAAACCAATTTCAGGAGGTAGACTGGAATTGCATTGAAAGCATAGGAAAAGAGGCAGAACGTCCACAATGATGCACTTGGCCAAAAAGGGCGTATGCGTTTTTTCCTGAATATATTCAGGAAAAAACGCATACGCCCTTTTTGGCCAACCAAGCAAGCTTGCAAAGGAAATCTGCACTACAATGAAGTCTCACTTCCCCCCGGTCAAAAGGGCCATCTGAAAAAAGTGTAAAATCCAGAAAGGCAGGACAGGCCATGGAGAACTGGGAGCCTTGTTATGCTGATGGGCGGGATGTAAATTGCCAACAGACACTCGGGAGAAGTGTATGGTGTTTCCTGAAATATCTAAAAAACAAAGCAACAGATCCTAGGGCACTTCCACTTATGGTCCTATAGCTTAGGGAAATTAAAATCAAAAAGACACAGCCAACCAAAAGTTTGCGACGCCTCTGTTTACAAGAACCTCGTTTACAGTACAAGTTCAACATCGCAGAAAGTGAAAAATGGATAAAGAAGTTGTGGTATTTACGTACAATGCAGTATCACTCAGCAATGAAATCTATGTCATCAGGCCCTTAGCAGCACAATGAGTGGATTCAGGTACGATGATTCTAACTGAAATAAGTCACACAGAAAAAGAAACATCATAAGATATCAGTAATACACGGAATGTAAACTTGGCTACACAGGAACTGAATTCCAAAACAGAACAGGGTCTCAAATTTAGAAAACCAACTTATGCTTGCTTAAGGGGAAAGGTGAGTTGGGGTGCTGCATAAAAACAGAGATTGAAATGAACACAGATAAAGTTCCTTAAGCCAAATATGGAATAGACAAGAGCTACTCCTTGCTCAACGAAATGGACTCAACACCGCATATTAAACGCCTAAGAATGTACCTGACTAGTAAGTATCTTAAAACCTATGGATTGCTATGTCTCCGAAAGAGAACCAAGCATGTGTACAGGGGCATAAGCGCAGCAGTGATAGGATTGGAGAGGTTCGGTGAGCAAATGAAGACCCTTTGAAGTCATATTGCATGGTACCCATTCCACGGGTTTCAACTACCCAGGTTTAAGGTATTCTTCCTTCAGCTAAAACATGCATGTGGAACCTAGAGTATGATCAACCATGTGATCGGGATACATGTTCAAATATGTCTCAGTTTTGGTACCCTGGTACTCGGGTGCAACATTCCAGACGCTTTACTAACACTCTCCCCACTTGGAGAGTCAGCGCCTTTAACCTCCTGTTTGGCCCAGTTTGCAATTTCTGCGGAATATGAACAGGAATAGGGAGAACCAATGAGAGACTAGCTGGAGGTGTCTGGACGGGCAAATTTAACTCTCATTTCCCACCAGGAAGAGGAATTAACCAAAGGCTCAGCGTGCCGTGCCCGAAACAGATTAGGGCCTGAAGCCATCTTGCGGTGTTGCGGCCAGCTCAAAAGAAAGCGAGTTGAAGAAAGGAGCTCAGGGGCACTGTAATTCACAAACCTGCAGAGTTATAAATGACAGCTATCGTCCAAAAATATACTGAAGTAAGGCTGCCAAGAGGACTTGAAAGCGGGGCAGAATTGCAGGAAACCGATTTCAGGAGGTAGACTGGAATTGCATTGAAAGCATAGGAAAAGAGGCAGAACGTCCACAATGATGCACTTGGCCAAAAAGGGCGTATGCGTTTTTTCCTGAATATATTCAGGAAAAAACGCATACGCCCTTTTTGGCCAACCAAGCAAGCTTGCAAAGGAAATCTGCACTACAATGAAGTCTCACTTCCCCCCGGTCAAAAGGGCCATCTGAAAAAAGTGTAAAATCCAGAAAGGCAGGACAGGCCATGGAGAACTGGGAGCCTTGTTATGCTGATGGGCGGGATGTAAATTGCCAACAGACACTCGGGAGAAGTGTATGGTGTTTCCTGAAACATCTAAAAAACAAAGCAACAGAGCCTAGGGCACTTCCACTTATGGTCCTATAGCTTAGGGAAATTAAAATAAAAAAGACACAGCCACCCCAAAGTTTGGAACGGCTCTGTTTACAAGAACCTCGTTTACAGTACAAGTTCAACATCGCAGAAATTGAAAAATGGATAAAGAAGTTGTGGTATATACTTACAAAGCAATATCACTCATCACTGAAATCTATGTCATCAGGACCTTAGCAGCACAATGAGTGGATTCAGATATGATGATTCTAACTGAAATAAGTCACACAGAAAAAGAAACATCATAAGATATCAGTAATACACGGAATGTAAACTTGGCTACACAGGAACTGAATTACAGAACAGAACAGGGTCTCAAATTTAGAAAACCAACTTATGCTTGCTTAAGGGTAAAGGTGAGTTGGGGTGCTGCATAAAACCAGAGATTGAAAGGAGCACAGATAAAGTTCCTTAAGCCAAATATGGAATAGACAAGAGCTACTCCTTGCTCAACGAAATGGACTCAACACCCCATATTCAACGCCTAAGAATGTACCTGACAAGTAAGTATCTTAAAACCTATGGATTGCTATGTCTCCGAAAGAGAATCAAGCATGTGTACAGGGGCATAAACGCAGCAGTGATAGGATTGGAGAGGTTCGGTGGGCAAATGAAGACCCTTTGAAGTCATATTGCATGGTACCCATTCCACGGGTCTCAACTCTCCAGGTTTAAGGTATTCTTCCTTCAGCTAAAACATGCATGTGGAACCTAGAGTATGATCAACCATGTGATCGGGAGACGTGTTCAAATATGTCTCAGTTTTGGTACCCTGGTACTCGGGTGCAACATTCCAGACGCTTTACTAACACTCTCCCGACTTGGAGAGTCAGTCCCTTTAACCTCCTGTTTGGCCCAGTTTGCAATTTCTGCGGAAGATGAACAGGAATAGCGAGAACCAATGAGAGACTAGCTGGAGGTGTCTGGACGGGCAAATTTAACTCTCATTTCCCACCAGGAAGAGGAATTAACCAAAGGCTCAGCGTCCCGTGCCGGAACCAGATTAGGGCCTGAAGCCATCCTGCGGTGTTGCGGCCAGGTCACAAGAAAGCGAGTTGAAGAAAGGAGCTCAGGGACACTGTAATTCACAAACCTGCAGAGTTATAAATGACAGCTATCGTCCAAAAATATACTGAAGTAAGGCTGCCAAGAGGACTTGAAAGCGGGGCAGAATTGCAGGAAACCGATTTCAGGAGGTAGACAGGAATTGCATTGAAAGCATAGGAAAAGAGGCAGAATGTCCACAATGATGCACTTGGCCAAAAAGGGCATATGCGTTTTTTCCTGAATATATTCAGGAAAAAACGCATATGCCCTTTTTGGCCAACCAAGCAAGCTTGCAAAGGAAATCTGCACTACAATGAAGTCTCACTTCCCCCCGGTCAAAAGGGCCATCTGAAAAAAGTGTAAAATCCAGAAAGGCAGGACAGGCCATGGAGAACTGGGAGCCTTGTTATGCTGATGGGCGGGATGTAAATTGCCAACAGACACTCGGGAGAAGTGTATGGTGTTTCCTGAAACATCTAAAAAACAAAGCAACAGAGCCTAGGGCACTTCCACTTATGGTCCTATAGCTTAGGGAAATTAAAATCAAAAAGACACAGCCACCCCAAAGTTTGGGACGCCTCTGTTTACAAGAACCTCGTTTACAGTACAAGTTCAATATCACACAAAGTGAAAAATGGATAAAGAACTTGTGGTACTTACGTACAATGCAGTATCACTCAGCAATGAAATCTATGTCATCAGGCCCGTACCAGCATAATGAGTGGATTCAGGTACAATGATTCTAACTGAAATAAGTCACACAGAAAAAGAAACATCATAAGATATCAGTAATACACGGAATGTAAACTTGGCTACACAGGAACTGAATTACAGAACAGAACAGGGTCTCAAATTTAGAAAACCAACTTATGCTTGCTTAAGGGGAAAGGTGAGATGGGGTGCTGCATAAAACCAGAGATTGAAATGAGCACAGATAAAGTTCCTTAAGCCAAATATGGAATAGACAAGAGCTACTCCTTGCTCAACGAAATGGACTCAACACCCCATATTAAACGCCTAAGAATGTACCTGACTAGTAAGTATCTTAAAACCTATGGATTGCTATGTCTCCAAAAGAGAATCAAGCGTGTGTACGGGGGCATAAACGCAGCAGTGATAGGATTGGAGAGGTTCGGTGAGCAAATGAAGACCCTTTGAAGTCATATTGCATGGTACCCATTCCACGGGTCTCAACTCTCCAGGTTTAAGGTATTCTTCCTTCAGCTAAAACATGCATGTGGAACCTAGAGTATGATCAACCATGTGATCGGGAGACGTGTTCAAATATGTCTCAGTTTTGGTACCCTGGTACTCGGGTGCAACATTCCAGACGCTTTACTAACACTCTCCCGACTTGGAGAGTCAGTCCCTTTAACCTCCTGTTTGGCCCAGTTTGCAATTTCTGCGGAAGATGAACAGGAATAGCGAGAACCAATGAGAGACTAGCTGGAGGTGTCTGGACGGGCAAATTTAACTCTCATTTCCCACCAGGAAGAGGAATTAACCAAAGGCTCAGCGTCCCGTGCCGGAACCAGATTAGGGCCTGAAGCCATCCTGCGGTGTTGCGGCCAGGTCACAAGAAAGCGAGTTGAAGAAAGGAGCTCAGGGACACTGTAATTCACAAACCTGCAGAGTTATAAATGACAGCTATCGTCCAAAAATATACTGAAGTAAGGCTGCCAAGAGGACTTGAAAGCGGGGCAGAATTGCAGGAAACCGATTTCAGGAGGTAGACAGGAATTGCATTGAAAGCATAGGAAAAGAGGCAGAATGTCCACAATGATGCACTTGGCCAAAAAGGGCATATGCGTTTTTTCCTGAATATATTCAGGAAAAAACGCATACGCCCTTTTTGGCCAACCAAGCAAGCTTGCAAAGGAAATCTGCACTACAATGAAGTCTCACTTCCCCCCGGTCAAAAGGGCCATCTGAAAAAAGTGTAAAATCCAGAAAGGCAGGACAGGCCATGGAGAACTGGGAGCCTTGTTATGCTGATGGGCGGGATGTAAATTGCCAACAGACACTCGGGAGAAGTGTATGGTGTTTCCTGAAACATCTAAAAAACAAAGCAACAGAGCCTAGGGCACTTCCACTTATGGTCCTATAGCTTAGGGAAATTAAAATCAAAAAGACACAGCCACCCCAAAGTTTGGGACGCCTCTGTTTACAAGAACCTCGTTTACAGTACAAGTTCAATATCACACAAAGTGAAAAATGGATAAAGAACTTGTGGTACTTACGTACAATGCAGTATCACTCAGCAATGAAATCTATGTCATCAGGCCCGTAGCAGCATAATGAGTGGATTCAGGTACAATGATTCTAACTGAAATAAGTCACACAGAAAAAGAAACATCATAAGATATCAGTAATACACGGAATGTAAACTTGGCTACACAGGAACTGAATTACAGAACAGAACAGGGTCTCAAATTTAGAAAACCAACTTATGCTTGCTTAAGGGGAAAGGTGAGATGGGGTGCTGCATAAAACCAGAGATTGAAATGAGCACAGATAAAGTTCCTTAAGCCAAATATGGAATAGACAAGAGCTACTCCTTGCTCAACGAAATGGACTCAACACCCCATATTAAACGCCTAAGAATGTACCTGACTAGTAAGTATCTTAAAACCTATGGATTGCTATGTCTCCAAAAGAGAATCAAGCGTGTGTACGGGGTCATAAACGCAGCAGTGATAGGATTGGAGAGGTTCGGTGAGCAAATGAAGACCCTTTGAAGTCATATTGCATGGTACCCATTCCACGGGTTTCAACTACCCAGGTTTAAGGTATTCTTCCTTCAGCTAAAACATGCATGTGGAACCTAGAGTATGATCAACCATGTGATCGGGAGTCGTGTTCAAATATGTCTCAGTTTTCCTCCCCTGGTACTCGGGTGCAACATTCCAGACGCTTTACTAACACTCTCCCGACTTGGAGAGTCAGTCCCTTTAACCTCCTGTTTGGCCCAGTTTGCAATTTCTGCGGAAGATGAACAGGAATAGCGAGAACCAATGAGAGACTAGCTGGAGGTGTCTGGACGGGCAAATTTAACTCTCATTTCCCACCAGGAAGAGGAATTAACCAAAGGCTCAGCGTGCCGTGCCAGAACCAGATTAGGGCCTGAAGCCATCCTGCGGTGTTGCGGCCAGGTCACAAGAAAGCGAGTTGAAGAAAGGAGCTCAGGGGCACTGTAATTCACAAACCTGCAGAGTTATAAATGACAGCTATCGTCCAAAAATATACTGAAGTAAGGCTGCCAAGAGGACTTGAAAGCGGGGCAGAATTGCAGGAAACCGATTTCAGGAGGTAGACAGGAATTGCATTGAAAGCATAGGAAAAGAGGCAGAACGTCCACAATGATGCACTTGGCCAAAAAGGGCATATGCGTTTTTTCCTGAATATATTCAGGAAAAAACGCATACGCCCTTTTTGGCCAACCAAGCAAGCTTGCAAAGGAAATCTGCACTACAATGAAGTCTCACTTCCCCCCGGTCAAAAGGGCCATCTGAAAAAAGTGTAAAATCCAGAAAGGCAGGACAGGCCATGGAGAACTGGGAGCCTTGTTATGCTGATAGGCTGGATGTAAATTACCAACAGACACTCGGGAGAAGTGTATGGTGTTTCCTGAAACATCTAAAAAACAAAGCAACAGAGCCTAGGGCACTTCCACTTATGGTCCTATAGATTAGGGAAATTAAAATCAAAAAGACACAGCCACCCCAAAGTTTGGGACGCCTCTGTTTACAAGAACCTCGTTTACAGTACAAGTTCAATATCACACAAAGTGAAAAATGGATAAAGAACTTGTGGTACTTACGTACAATGCAGTATCACTCAGCAATGAAATCTATGTCATCAGGCCCGTAGCAGCATAATGAGTGGATTCAGGTACGATGATTCTAACTGAAATAAGTCACACAGAAAAAGAAACATCATAAGATATCAGTAATACACGGAATGTAAACTTGGCTACACAGGAACTGAATTCCAAAACAGAACAGGGTCTCAAATTTAGAAAACCAACTTATGCTTGCTTAAGGGGAAAGGTGAGTTGGGGTGCTGCATAAAACCAGAGATTGAAATGAGCACAGATAAAGTTCCTTAAGCCAAATATGGAATAGACAAGAGCTACTCCTTGCTCAACGAAATGGACTCAACACCCCATATTAAACGCGTAAGAATGTACCTGACTAGTAAGTATCTTAAAACCTATGGATTGCTATGTCTCCAAAAGAGAATCAAGCGTGTGTACGGGGGCATAAACGCAGCAGTGATAGGATTGGAGAGCTTCGGTGAGCAAATGAAGACCCTTTGAAGTCATATTGCATGGTACCCATTCCACGGGTTTCAACTACCCAGGTTTAAGGTATTCTTCCTTCAGCTAAAACATGCATGTGGAACCTAGAGTATGATCAACCATGTGATCGGGAGACGTGTTCAAATATTTCTCAGTTTTCCTCCCCTGGTACTCGGGTGAAACATTCCAGACGCTTTACTAACACTCTCCCGACTTGGAGAGTCAGTCCCTTTAACCTCCTGTTTGGCCCAGTTTGCAATTTCTGCGGAAGATGAACAGGAATAGCGAGAACCAATGAGAGACTAGCTGGAGGTGTCTGGACGGGCAAATTTAACTCTCATTTCCCACCAGGAAGAGGAAATAACCTAAGGCTCAGCGTGCCGTGCCGGAACCAGATTAGGACCTGAAGCCATCCTGCGGTGTTGCGGCCAGCTCAAAAGAAAGCGAGTTGAAGAAAGGAGCTCAGGGGCACTGTAATTCACAAACCTGCAGAGTTATAAATGACAGCTATCGTCCAAAAATATACTGAAGTAAGGCTGCCAAGAGGACTTGAAAGCGGGGCAGAATTGCAGGAAACCGATTTCAGGAGGTAGACTGGAATTGCATTGAAAGCATAGGAAAAGAGGCAGAACGTCCACAATGATGCACTTGGCCAAAAAGGGCGTATGCGTTTTTTCCTGAATATATTCAGGAAAAAACGCATACGCCCTTTTTGGCCAACCAAGCAAGCTTGCAAAGGAAATCTGCACTACAATGAAG
Source organism: Grampus griseus (assembly GCF_964374135.1). Classification (NCBI taxonomy): domain Eukaryota; kingdom Metazoa; phylum Chordata; class Mammalia; order Artiodactyla; family Delphinidae; genus Grampus; species Grampus griseus. Next base: position 63,390 of record NW_028133011.1, on the reverse strand, counting down.
TCTCACTTCCCCCCGGTCAAAAGGGCCATCTGAAAAAAGTGTAAAATCCAGAAAGGCAGGACAGGCCATGGAGAACTGGGAGCCTTGTTATGCTGATGGGCGGGATGTAAATTGCCAACAGACACTCGGGAGAAGTGTATGGTGTTTCCTGAAACATCTAAAAAACAAAGCAACAGAGCCTAGGGCACTTCCACTTATGGTCCTATAGCTTAGGGAAATTAAAATCAAAAAGACACAGCCACCCCAAAGTTTGGGACGCCTCTGTTTACAAGAACCTCGTTTACAGTACAAGTTCAACATCGCAGAAAGTGAAAAATGGATAAAGAAGATGTGGTATTTACTTACAAAGCAATATCACTCAACAATGAAATCTATGTCATCAGGCTCTTAGCAGCACAATGAGTGGATTCAGGTATGATGATTCTAACTGAAATAAGTCACACAGAAAAAGAAACATCATAAGATATCACTAATACACGGAATGTAAACTTGGCTACACAGGAACTGAATTACAGAACAGAACAGGGTCTCAAATTTAGAAAACCAACTTATGCTTGCTTAAGAGGAAAGGTGAGTTGGGGTGCTGCATAAAACCAGAGATTGAAATGAGCACAGATAAAGTTCCTTAAGCCAAATATGGAATAGACAAGAGCTACTCCTTGCTCAACGAAATGGACTCAACACCGCATATTAAACGCCTAAGAATGTACCTGACTAGTAAGTATCTTAAAACCTATGGATTGCTATGTCTCCGAAAGAGAATCAAGCATGTGTACAGGGGCATAAACGCAGCAGTGATAGGATTGGAGAGGTTCGGTGAGCAAATGAAGACCCTTTGAAGTCATATTGCATGGTACCCATTCCACGGGTTTCAACTACCCAGGTTTAAGGTATTCTTCCTTCAGCTAAAACATGCATGTGGAACCTAGAGTATGATCAACCATGTGATCGGGAGACGTGTTCAAATATGTCTCAGTTTTCCTCCCCTGGTACTCGGGTGCAACATTCCAGATGCTTTACTAACACTCTCCCGACTTGGAGAATCAGTCCCTTTAACCTCCTGTTTGGCCCAGTTTGCAATTTCCGCGGAAGATGAAAAGGAATAGCGAGAACCAATGAGAGACTAGCTGGAGGTGGCTGGACGGGCAAATTTAAATCTCATTTCCCACCAGGAAGAGGAAATAACCAAAGGCTCAGCGTGCCGTGCCGGAACCAGATTAGGGCCTGAAGCCATCCTGCGGTGTTGCGGCCAGGTCACAAGAAAGCGAGTTGAAGAAAGGAGCTCAGGGGCACTGTAATTCACAAACCTGCACAGTTATAAATGACAGCTATCATCCAAAAACAGACTAAAGTAAGGCTGCCAAGAGGACTTGAAAGCGGGGCAGAATTGCAGGAAACCGATTTCAGGAGGTAGACTGCAATTGCATTGAAAGCATAGGAAAAGAGGCAGAACGTCCACAATGATGCACTTGGCCAAAAAGGGCATATGCGTTTTTTCCTGAATATATTCAGGAAAAAACGCATACACACTTTTTGGCCAACCAAGCAAGCTTGCAAAGGAAATCTGCACTACAATGAAGTCTCACTTCCCCCCGGTCAAAAGGGCCATCTGCAAAAAGTGTAAAATCCAGAAAGGCAGGACAGGCCATGGAGAACTGGGAGCCTTGTTATGCTGATGGGCGGGATGTAAATTGCCAACAGACACTCGGGAGAAGTGTATGGTGTTTCCTGATGCATCTAAAAAACAAAGCAACAGAGCCTAGGGCACTTCTACTTATGGTCCTATAGCTTAGGGAAATTAAAATCAAAAAGACACAGCCACCCCAAAGTTTGGGACGCCTCTGTTTACAAGAACCTCGTTTACCGTACAAGTTCAATATCACAGAAAGTGAAAAATGGATAAAGAACTTGTGGTACTTACGTACAATGCAGTATCACTCAGCAATGAAATCTAAGTCATCAGGCCCGTAGCAGCATAATGAGTGGATTCAGGTACGATGATTCTAACTGAAATAAGTCACACAGAAAAAGAAACATCATAAGATATCCCTAATACACGGAATGTAAAGTTGGCTACACAGGAACTGAATTCCAAAACAGAACAGGGTCTCAAATTTAGAAAACCAACTTATGCTTGCTTAAGGGGAAAGGTGAGTTGGGGTGCTGCATAAAACCAGAGATTGAAATGAGCACAGATAAAGTTCCTTAAGCCAAATATGGAACAGACAAGAGCTACTCCTTGCTCAACGAAATGGACTCAACACCCCATATTAAACGCCTAAGAATGTACCTGACTAGTAAGTATCTTAAAACCTATGGATTGCTATGTCTCCGAAAGAGAATCAAGCATGTGTACAGGGGCATAAACGCAGCAGTGATAGGATTGGAGAGGTTCGGTGAGCAAATGAAGACCCTTTGAAGTCATATTGCATGGTACCCATTCCACGGGTCTCAACTCTCCAGGTTTAAGGTATTCTTCCTTCAGATAAAACATGCATGTTTAACCCAGAGTATGATCAACCGTGTGAACGAGAGACGTGTTCAAATATGTCTCAGTTTTCCTCCCCTGGTACTCGGGTGCAACATTCCAGACGCTTTACTAACACTCTCCCCACTTGGAGAGTCAGCGCCTTTAACCTCCTGTTTGGCCCAGTTTGCAATTTCTGCGGAAGATGAACAGGAATAGGGAGAACCAATGAGAGACTAGCTGGAGGTGTCTGGACGGGCAAATTTAACTCTCATTTCCCATCTGGAAGAGGAAATAACCAAAGGCTCAGCGTGCCGTGCCGGAACCAGATTAGGGCCTGAAGCCATCCTGCGGTGTTGCGGCCAGCTCAAAAGAAAGCGAGTTGAAGAAAGGAGCTCAGGGGCACTGTAATTCACAAACCTGCAGAGTTATAAATGACAGCTATCGTCGAAAAATATACTGAAGTAAGGCTGCCAAGAGGACTTGAAAGCGGGGCAGAATTGCAGGAAACCGATTTCAGGAGGTAGACTGGAATTGCATTGAAAGCATAGGAAAAGAGGCAGAACGTCCACAATAATGCACTTGGCCAAAAAGGGCGTATGCGTTTTTTCCTGAATATATTCAGGAAAAAACGCATACGCGCTTTTTGGCCAACCAAGCAAGCTTGCAAAGGAAATCTGCACTACAATGAAGTCTCACTTCCCCCCGGTCAAAAGGGCCATCTGAAAAAAGTGTAAAATCCAGAAAGGCAGGACAGGCCATGGAGAACTGGGAGCCTTGTTATGCTGATGGGCGGGATGTAAATTGCCATCAGCCACTGGGGAGAAGTGTATGGTGTTTCCTGAAACATCAAAATATCAAAGCAACAGAGCCTAGGGCACATCCACCTATGGTCCTATAGCTTAGGGAAATTAAAATCAAAAAGACACAGCCACCCCAAAGTTTGGGACGGCTCTGTTTACAAGAACCTCATTTACGGTACAAGTTCAATATCGCAGAAAGTGAAAAATGGATAAAGAAGTTGTGGTACTTACGTACAATGCAATATCACTCAGAAATGTAATCTTTGCCATCAGGCCCGTAGCAGCATAATGAGTGGATTCAGGTATGATGATTCTAACTGAAATAAGTCACACAGAAAAAGAAACATCATAAGATATCACTAATACACGGAATGTAAACTTGGCTACACAGGAACTGAATTACAAAACAGAACAGGGTCTCAAATTTAGAAAACCAACTTATGCTTGCTTAAGGGGAAAGGTGAGTTGGGGTGCTGCATAAAACCAGAGATTGAAATGAGCACAGATAAAGTTCCTTAAGCCAAATATGTAATAGACAAGAGCTACTCCTTGCTCAACGAAATGGACACAACACCCCATATTAAACGCCTAAGAATGTACGTGACTATTAAGTATCTTAAAACCTATGGATTGCTATGTCTCCGAAAGAGAATCAAGCATGTGTACAGGGGCATAAGTGCAGCAGTGATAGGATTGGAGAGGTTCGGTGAGCAAATGAAGACCCTTTGAAGTCATATTGCATGGTACCCATTCCACGGGTCTCAACTCTCCAGGTTTAAGGTATTCTTCCTTCAGCTAAAACATGAACGTGGAACCCAGAGTATGATCAACCGTGTGATCGGGAGGCGTGTTCAAATATGTCTCAGTTTTCGTCCCCTGGTACACGGGTGCAACATTCCAGACGCTTTACTAACACTCTCCCCACTTGGAGAGTCAGTGCCTTTAACCTCCTGTTTGGCCCAGTTTGCAATTTCTGCGGAAGATGAACAGGAATAGGGAGCACCAATGAGAGACTAGCTGGAGGTGTCTGGACGGGCAAATTTAACTCTCATTTCCCACCAGGAAGAGGAATTAACCGAAGGCTCAGCGTGCCATGCCAAAACCAGATTAGGGCCTGAAGCAATCCTGCGGTGTTGCGGCCAGCTCACAAGAAAGCGAGTTGAAGAAAGGAGCTCAGGGGCACTGTAATTCACAAACCTGCAGACTTATAAATGACAGCTATGGTCCAAAAATATACTGAAGTAAGGCTGCCAAGAGGACTTGAAAGCGGGGCAGAATTGCAGGAAACCGATTTCAGGAGGTAGACTGGAATTGCATTGAAAGCATAGGAAAAGAGGCAGAACGTCCACAATGATGCACTTGGCCAAAAAGGGCGTATGCGTTTTTTCCTGAATATATTCAGGAAAAAACGCATACGCCCTTTTTGGCCAACCAAGCAAGCTTGCAAAGGAAATCTGCACTATAATGAAGTCTCACGTCCCCCCGGTCAAAAGGGCCATCTGAAAAAAGTGTAAAATCCAGAAAGGCAGGACAGGCCATGGAGAACTGGGAGCCTTGTTATGCTGATGGGCGGGATGTAGATTGCCAGCAGCCACTCGGGAGAAGGGTATGGTGTTTCCAGAAATATCTAAAAAACAAAGCAACAGAGCCTAGGGCACTTCCACTTATGGTCCTATAGCTTAGGGAAATTAAAATCAAAAAGTCACAGCCACCCAAGTTTGGGACGGCTCTGTTTACAAGAACCTCGTTAACGGTACAAGTTCAATATCGCAGAAAGTGAAAAATGGATAAAGAAGTTGTGGTACTTACGTACAATGCAATATCACTCAGCAATGAAATCTATGTCATCAGGCCTGTAGCAGCATAATGAGTGGATTCAGGTATGATGATTCTAACTGAAATGAGTCACACAGAAAAAGAAACATCATAAGATATCACTAATACACGGAATGTAAACTTGGCTACACAGGAACTGAATTACAAAACAGAACAGGCTCTCAAATTTAGAAAACCAACTTATGCTTGCTTAAGGGGAAAGGTGAGTTGGGGTGTTGCATAAAACCAGAGATTGAAATGAGCACAGATAAAGTTCCTTAAGCCAAATATGTAATAGACAAGAGCTACTCCTTGCTCAATGAAATGGACTCAACACCCCATATTAAACGCCTAAGAATGTACCTGACTAGTAAGTATCTGAAAACCTATGGATTGCTATGTCTCTGAAAGAGAATCAAGCGTGTGTACAGGTGCATAAACGCAGCAGTGATAGGATTGGAGAGGTTCGGTGAGCAAATGAAGACCCTTTGAAGTCATATGGCATGGTACCCATTCCACGGGTCTCAACTCTCCAGGTTTCAGAGATTTTTCCTTCAGCTAAAACATGCATGTGGAACCCAGAGTATGATCCACCGTGTGATCGGGAGACGTGTTCAAATATGTCTCAGTTTTCGTCCCCTGGTACTCGGGTGCAACATTCCAGATGCTTTACTAACACTCTCCCAACTTGGAGAGTCACTGCCTTTAACCTCCTGTTTGGCCCAGTTTGCAATTTCTGCGGAAGATGAAGAGGAACAGGGAGGACCAATGAGAGACTAGCTGGAGGTGTCTGGACGGGCAAATTTAACTCTCATTTCCCACCAGGAAGAGGAATTAACCAAAGGCTCAGCGTGCCGTGCCGGAACCAGATTAGGGCCTGAAGCAATCCTGCGGTGTTGCGGCCAGCTCACAAGAAAGCGAGTTGAAGAAAGGAGCACAGGGGCATTGTCATTCACAAACCTGCAGAGTTATAAATGACAGCTATGGTCCAAAAATATACTGAAGTAAGGCTGCCAAGAGGACTTGAAAGCGGGGCAGAATTGCAGGAAACCGATTTCAGGAGGTAGACTGGAATTGCATTGAAAGCATAGGAAAAGAGGCAGAACGTCCACAATGATGCACTTGGCCAAAAAGGGCGTATGCGTTTTTTCCTGAATATATTCAGGAAAAAACGCATACGCCCTTTTTGGCCAACCAAGCAAGCTTGCAAAGGAAATCTGCACTACAATGAAGTCTCACTTCCCCCCGGTCAAAAAGACCATCTGAAAAAAGTGTAAATTCCAGAAAGACAGGACAGACCATGGAGACCTGGGAGCCTTTTTATGCTGATGGGTGGGATGTAAATTGCCAGCAGCCACTCGGGAGAAGTGTATGGTGTTTCCTGAAACATCTAAAAAACAAAGCAACAGAGCCTAGAGCACTTCCACTTATGGTCCTATAGCTTAGGGAAATTAAAATCAAAAAGACACAGCCACCCCAAATTTTGGGACGGCCCTGTTTACAAGAACCTTGTTCATGGTACAAGTTCAATATCGCAAAAAGAGAAAAATGGATAAAGAAGTTCTGATACTTACGTACAATGCAATATCACTCAGCAATGAAATCTATGTCATCAGGCCCATAGCAGCATAATGAGTGGATTCAGGTATGATGATTCTAACTGAAATAAGTCACACAGAAAAAGAAACATCATAAGATATCACTAATACATGGCATGTAAACTTGGCTACACAGGAACTGAATTACAAAACAGAACATGGTCTCAAATTTAGAAAACCAACTTATGCTTGCTTAAGGGGAAAGGTGAGTTGGGGTGCTGCATAAAACCAGAGATTGAAATGAGCACAGATAACGTTCCTTAAGCCAAATATGTAACAGACAAGAGCTACTCCTTGCTCAACGAAATGGACTCAACACCCCATATTAAACGCCTAAGAATGTACCTGACTAGTAAGTATCTTAAAACCTATGGATTGCTATGTCTGCGAAAGAGAATCAAGCATGTGTACAGGGGCATAAACACAACAGTGATAGGATTGGAGAGGTTCGGTGAGCAAATGAAGACCCTTTGAAATCATATTGCATGGTACCCATTCCACGGGTCACAACTCTCCAGGTTTAAGGGATTCTTCCTTCAGCTAAAACATGCATGTGGAACCCAGAGTATGATCCACCGTGTGATCGGGAGACGTGTTCAAATATGTCTCAGTTTTCCTCCCCTGGTATTTGTGGGCAACATTCCAGACGCTTTACTAACAATCTCCCTACTTAGAGAGTCAGCGCCTTTAACCTCCTGTTTGGCCCAGTTTGCAATGTCTGCGGAAGATGAACAGGAATAGGGAGAACCAATGAGAGACTAGCTGGAGGTGTCTGGACGGGCAAATTTAACTCTCATTTCCCACCAGGAAGAGGAAATAACCAAAGGCTCAGTGTGCCGTGCCGGAACCAGATTAGGGCCTGAAGCCATACTGCGGTGTTGCGGCCAGCTCACCAGAAAGCGAGTTGAAGAAAGGAGCTCAGGGGCACTGTAATTCACAAACCTGCAGAGTTATAAATGACAGCTATCATCCAAAAATATACTGAAGTAAGGCTGCCAAGAGGACTTGAAAGCGGGGCAGAATTGCAGGAAACCGATTTCAGGAGGTAGACTGGAATTGCATTGAAAGCATAGGAAAAGAGGCAGAACGTCCACAATGATGCACTTGGCCCAAAAGGGCGTATGCGTTTTTTCCTGAATATATTCAGGAAAAAAAGCATACGCCCTTTTTGGCCAACCAAGCAAACTTGCAAAGGAAATCTGCACTACAATGAAGTCTCACTTCCCCCAGGTCAAAAGGGCCATCTGAAAAAAGTGTAAAATCCAGAAAGGCAGGACAGGCCATGGAGAACTGGGAGCCTTGTTATGCTGATGGGTGGGATGTAAATTGCCAACAGACACTTGGGAGAAGTGTATGGTGTTTCCTGAAACATCTAAAAAACAAAGCAACAGAGCCTAGGGCACTTCCACTTATGGTCCTATAGCTTAGGGAAATTAAAATCAAAAAGACACAGCCACCCCAAAGTTTGGGACGCCTCTGTTTACAAGAACCTCGTTTACCGTACAAGTTCAATATCACTGAAAGTGAAAAATGGATAAAGAACTTGTGGTACTTACGTACAATGCAGTATCACTCAGCAATGAAATCTATGTCATCAGGCCCTTAGCAGCACAGTGAGTGGATTCAGGTACGATGATTCTAACTGAAATAAGTCACACAGAAAAAGAAACATCATAAGTTATCACTAATACACGGAATGTAAACTTGGCTACACAGGAACTGAATTCCAAAACAGAACAGGGTCTCAAATTTAGAAAACAAACTTATGCTTCCTTAAGGGGAAAGGTGATTTGGGGTGCTGCATAAAACCAGAGATTGAAATGAGCACAGATAAAGTTCCTTAAGCCAAATATGGAATAGAAAAGAGCTACTCCTTACTCAACGAAATGAACTCAACACCGCATATTAAACGCCTAAGAATGTACCTGACTAGTAAGTATCTTAAAACCTATGGATTGCTATGTCTCCAAAGGAGAATCAAGCGTGTATACAGGGGCATAAACGCAGCAGTGATAGGATTGGAGAGGTTCGGTGAGCAAATGAAGACCCTTTGAAGTCATATTGCATGGTACCCATTCCACGGGTCTCAACTCTCCAGGTTTAAGGTATTCTTCCTTCAGCTAAAACATGCATGTGGAACCCAGAGTATGATCAACCGTGTCAACGGGAGACGTGTTCAAATATGTCTCAGTTTTCCTCCCCTGGTACTCGGGTGCAACATTCCAGACGCTTTACTAACACTCTCCCCACTTGGAGAGTCAGCGCCTTTAACCTCCTGTTTGGACCAGTTTGCAATTTCTGTGGAAGATGAACAGGAATAGTGAGAACCAATGAGAGACTAGCTGGAGGTGTCTGGACGGGCAAATTTAACTCTCATTTCCCACCAGGAAGAGCAATTAACCAAAGGCTCAGCGTGCTGTGCCGGAACCAGATTAGGGCCTGAAGCCATCCTGCGGTGTTGCGGCCAGCTCACAAGAAAGTGAGTTGAAGAAAGGAGCTCAGTGGCACTGTAATTCACAAACCTGCAGAGTTATAAATGACACCTATCGTCCAAAAATATACTGAAGTAAGGCTGCCAAGAGGACTTGAAAGCTGGACAGAATTGCCGGAAACCGATTTCAGGAGGTAGACTGGAATTGCATTGAAAGCATAGGAAAAGAGGCAGAACGTCGACAATGATGCACTTGGCCCAAAAGGGCGTATGCGTTTTTTCCTGAATATATTCAGGAAAAAAAGCATACGCCCTTTTTGGCCAACCAAGCAAACTTGCAAAGGAAATCTGCACTACAATGAAGTCTCACTTCCCCCAGGTCAAAAGGGCCATCTGAAAAAAGTGTAAAATCCAGAAAGGCAGGACAGGCCATGGAGAACTGGGAGCCTTGTTATGCTGATGGGTGGGATGTAAATTGCCAACAGACACTTGGGAGAAGTGTATGGTGTTTCCTGAAACATCTAAAAAACAAAGCAACAGAGCCTAGGGCACTTCCACTTATGGTCCTATAGCTTAGGGAAATTAAAATCAAAAAGACACAGCCACCCCCAAAGTTTGGGACGGCTCTGTTTACAAGAACCTCGTTTATAGTACAAGTTCAACATCGCAGAAAGTGAAAAATGGATAAAGAAGTTGTGGTATTTACTTACAAAGCAATATCACTCAGCAATGAAATCTATGTCATCAGGCCCGTAGCAACATAATGAGTGGATTCAGGTACGATGATTCTAACTGAAATAACTCACACAGAAAAAGAAACATCATAAGTTATCACTAATACACGGAATGTAAACTTGGCTACACAGGAACTGAATTCCAAAACAGAATAGGGTCTCAAATTTAGAAAACAAACTTATGCTTGCTTAAGGGGAAAGGTGAGTTGGGGTGCTGCATAAAACCAGAGATTGAAATGAGCACAGATAAAGTTCCTTAAGCCAAATATGGAATAGACAAGAGCTACTCCTTGCTCAACGAAATGGACTCAACACCCCATATTAAATGCCTAAGAATCTACCTGACTAGAAAGTATCTTAAAACCTATGGATTGCTATGTGTCCAAAAGAGAATCAAGCGTGTGTACAGGGGCATAAACGCAGCAGTGATAGGATTGGAGAGGTTCGGTGAGCAAATGAAGACCCTTTGAAGTCATATTGCATGGTACCCATTCCACGGGTCTCAACTCTCCAGGTTTAAGGTATTCTTCCTTCAGCTAAAACATGCATGTGGAACCCCGAGTATGATCAACCATGTGATCGGGAGACGTGTTCAAATATGTCTCAGTTTTCGTACCCTGGTACTCGGGTGCAACTTTCCAGAGGCTTTACTAACACTCTCCCGACTTGGATAGTCATTCCCTTAACCTCCTGTTTGGCCCAGTTTGCAATTTCTGCGGAAGATGAACAGGAATAGCGAGAACAAATGAGAGACTAGCTGGAGGTGTCTGGACGGGCAAATTTAACTCTCATTTCCCACCAGGAAGAGGAATTAACCAAAGGCTCAACATGCCGTGCCGGAACCAGATTAGGGCCTGAAGCCATCCTGCGGTGTTGCGGCCAGGTCACAAGAAAGCGAGTTGAAGAAAGGAGCTCAGGGGCACTGTAATTCACAAACCTGCAGAGTTATAAATGACAGCTATCGTCCAAAAATATACTGAAGTAAGGCTGCCAAGAGGACTTGAAAGCGGGGCAGAATTGCAGGAAACCGATTTCAGGAGGTAGACTGGAATTGCATTGAAAGCATAGGAAAAGAGGCAGAACGTCCACAATGATGCACTTGGCCAAAAAGGGCGTATGCGTTTTTTCCTGAATATATTCAGGAAAAAACGCATACGCCCTTTTTGGCCAACCAAGCAAGCTTGCAAAGGAAATCTGCACTACAATGAAGTCTCACTTCCCCCCGGTCAAAAGGGTCATCTGAAAAAAGTGTAAAATCCAGAAAGGCAGGACAGGCCATGGAGAACTGGGAGCCTTGTTATGCTGATGGGCGGGATGTAAATTGCCAACAGCCACTCGGGAGAAGTGTATGGTGTTTCCTGAAACATCCAGAAAACAAAGCAACAGAGCCTAGGGCACTTCCACTTATGGTCCTATAGCTTAGGGAAATTAAAATCAAAAAGACACAGCCACCCCAAAGTTTGGGACGCCTCTGTTTACAAGAACCTCGTTTACCGTACAACTTCAATATCACAGAAAGTGAAAAATGGATAAAGAACTTGTGGTACTTACGTACAATGCAGTATCACTCAGCAATGAAATCTATGTCATCAGGCCCGTAGCAGAATAATGAGTGGATTCAGGTACGATGATTCTAACTGAAATAAGTCACACAGAAAAAGAAACATCATAAGATATCACTAATACACGGAATGTAAACTGGACTACACAGGAACTGAATTACAGAACAGAACAGGGTCTCAAATTTAGAAAACCATCTTATGCTTGCTTAAGGGGAAAGGTGAGTTGGGGTGCTGCATAAAACCAGAGATTGAAATGAGCACAGATAAAGTTCCTTAAGCCAAATATGGAATAGACAAGAGCTACTCCTTGCTCAACGAAATGGACTCAACACCCCATATTAAACGCCTAAGAATGTACCTGACTAGTAAGTATCTTAAAACCTATGGATTGCTATGTCTCCAAAAGAGAATCAAGCGTGTGTACAGGGGCATAAACGCAGCAGTGATAGGATTGGAGAGGTTCGGTGAGCAAATGAAGACCCTTTGAAGTCATATTGCATGGTACCCATTCCACGGGTTTCAACTACCCAGTTTTAAGGTATTCTTCCTTCAGCTAAAACATGCATGTGGAACCTAGAGTATGATCAACCATGTGATCGGGAGACGTGTTCAAATATGTCTCAGTTTTCGTACCCTGGTACTCGGGTGCAACATTCCAGAGGCTTTACTAACACTCTCCCGACTTGGATAGTCAGTCCCTTAACCTCCTGTTTGGCCCAGTTTGCAATTTCTGCGGAAGATGAACAGGAATAGCGAGAACAAATGAGAGACTAGCTGGAGGTGTCTGGACGGGCAAATTTAACTCTCATTTCCCACCAGGAAGAGGAATTAACCAAAGGCTCAACGTGCCGTGCCGGAACCAGATTAGGGCCTGAAGCCATCCTGCGGTGTTGCGGCCAGGTCACAAGAAAGCGAGTTGAAGAAAGGAGCTCAGGGGCACTGTAATTCACAAACCTGCAGAGTTATAAATGACAGCTATCGTCCAAAAATATACTGAAGTAAGGCTGCCAAGAGGACTTGAAAGCAGGGCAGAATTGCAGGAAACCGATTTCAGGAGGTAGACTGGAATTGCATTGAAAGCATAGGAAAAGAGGCAGAACGTCCACAATGATGCACTTGGCCAAAAAGGGCGTATGCGTTTTTTCCTGAATATATTCAGGAAAAAACGCATACGCCCTTTTTGGCCAACCAAGGAAGCTTGCAAAGGAAATCTGCACTACAATGAAGTCTCACTTCCCCCCGGTCAAAAGGGCCATCTGAAAAAAGTGTAAAATCCAGAAAGGCAGGACAGGCCATGGAGAACTGGGAGCCTTGTTATGCTGATGTGCGGGATGTAAATTGCCAACAGCCACTCGGGAGAAGTGTATGGTGTTTCCTGAAACATCCAGAAAACAAAGCAACAGAGCCTAGGGCTCTTCCACTTATGGTCCTATAGCTTAGGGAAATTAAAATCAAAAAGACACAGCCACCCCAAAGTTTGGGACGCCTCTGTTTACAAGAACCTCGTTTACCGTACAAGTTCAATATCACAGAAAGTGAAAAATGGATAAAGAACTTGTGGTACTTATGTACAATGCAGTATCACTCAGCAATGAAATCTATGTCATCAGGCCCGTAGCAGAATAATGAGTGGATTCAGGTACGATGATTCTAACTGAAATAAGTCACACAGAAAAAGAAACATCATAAGATATCACTAATACACGGAATGTAAACTGGACTACACAGGAACTGAATTACAGAACAGAACAGGGTCTCAAATTTAGAAAATCAACTTATGCTTGCTTAAGGGGAAAGGTGAGTTGGGGTGCTGCATAAAACCAGAAATGGAAATGAGCACAGATAAAGTTCCTTAAGCCAAATATGGAATAGACAAGAGCTACTCCTTGCTCAACGAAATGGACTCAACACCCCATATTAAACGCCTAAGAATGTACCTGACTAGTAAGTATCTTAAAACCTATGGATTGCTATGTCTCCAAAAGAGAATCAAGCGTGTGTACAGGGGCATAAACGCAGCAGTGATAGGATTGGAGAGGTTCGGTGAGCAAATGAAGACCCTTTGAAGTCATATTGCATGGTACCCATTCCACGGGTTTCAACTACCCAGTTTTAAGGTATTCTTCCTTCAGCTAAAACATGCATGTGGAACCTAGAGTATGATCAACCATGTGATCGGGAGACGTGTTCAAATATGTCTCAGTTTTCGTACCCTGGTACTCGGGTGCAACATTCCAGACGCTTTACTAACACTCTCCCGACTTGGAGAGTCAGTCCCTTAACCTCCTGTTTGGCCCAGTTTGCAATTTCTGCGGAAGATGAACAGGAATAGCGAGAACAAATGAGAGACTAGCTGGAGGTGTCTGGACGGGCAAATTTAACTCTCATTTCCCACCAGGAAGAGGAATTAACCAAAGGCTCAACGTGCCGTGCCGGAACCAGATTAGGGCCTGAAGCCATCCTGCGGTGTTGCGGCCAGGTCACAAGAAAGCGAGTTGAAGAAAGGAGCTCAGGGGCACTGTAATTCACAAACCTGCAGAGTTATAAATGACAGCTATCGTCCAAAAATATACTGAAGTAAGGCTGCCAAGAGGACTTGAAAGCGGGGCAGAATTGCAGGAAACCGATTTCAGGAGGTAGACTGGAATTGCATTGAAAGCATAGGAAAAGAGGCAGAACGTCCACAATGATGCACTTGGCCAAAAAGGGCGTATGCGTTTTTTCCTGAATATATTCAGGAAAAAACGCATACGCCCTTTTTGGCCAACCAAGCAAGCTTGCAAAGGAAATCTGCACTACAATGAAGTCTCACTTCCCCCCGGTCAAAAGGGCCATCTGAAAAAAGTGTAAAATCCAGAAAGGCAGGACAGGCCATGGAGAACTGGGAGCCTTGTTATGCTGATGGGCGGGATGTAAATTGCCAACAGACACTCGGGAGAAGTGTATGGTGTTTCCTGAAACATCTACAAAACAAAGCAACAGAGCCTAGGGCACTTCCACTTATGGTCCTATAGCTTAGGGAAATTAAAATCAAAAAGACACAGCCACCCCAAAGTTTGGGACGCCTCTGTTTACAAGAACCTCCTTTACCATACAAGTTCAATATCACAGAAAGTGAAAAATGGATAAAGAACTTGTGGTACTTATGTACAATGCAGTATCACTCAGCAATGAAATCTATGTCATCAGGCCCATAGCAGCATAATGAGTGGATTCAGGTACGATGATTCTAACTGAAATAAGTCACACAGAAAAAGAAACATCATAAGATATCAGTAATACACGGAATGTAAACTTGGCTACACAGGAACTGAATTACAGAACAGAACAGGGTCTCAAATTTAGAAAACCATCTTATGCTTGCTTAAGGGGAAAGGTGAGTTGGGGTGCTGCATAAAACCAGAGATTGAAATGAGCACACATAAAGTTCCTTAAGCCAAATATGGAATAGACAAGAGCTACTTCTTGCTCAACGAAATGGACTCAACACCCCATATGAAACGCCTAAGAATGTACCTGACTAGTAAGTATCTTAAAACCTATGGATTGCTATGTCTCCAAAAGAGAATCAAGCGTGTGTACAGGGGCATAAACGCAGCAGTGATAGGATTGGTGAGGATCGATGAGCAAATGAAGACCCTTTGAAGTCATATTGCATGGTACCCATTCCACGGGTTTCAACTACCCAGGTTTAAGTTATTCTTCATTCAGCTAAAACATGCATGTGGAACCTAGAGTATGATCAACCATGTGATCGGGAGACGTGTTCAAATATGTCTCAGTTTTCGTCCCCTGGTACTCGGGTGCAACATTCCAGATGCTTTACTAACAGTCTCCCGAATTGGAGAGTCAGTCCGTTTAACCTCCTGTTTGGCCCAGTTTGCAATTTCTGCGGAAGATGAACAGGAATAGGGAGAACCAATGAGAGACTAGCTGGAGGTGTCTGGACGGGCAAATTTAACTCTCATTTCCCAGCAGGAAGAGGAATTAACCAAAGGCTCAGCGTGCCGTGCCGGAACCAGATTAGGGCCTGAAGCCATCCTGCGGTGTTGCGGCCATCTCACAAGAAAGCGAGTTGAAGAAAGGAGCTCAGGGGCACTGTAATTCACAAATCTGCAGAGTTATAAATGACAGCTATCATCCAAAAATATACTGAAGTAAGGCTGCCAAGAGGACTTGAAAGCGGGGCAGAATTGCAGGAAACCGATTTCAGGAGGTAGACTGGAATTGCATTGAAAGCATAGGAAAAGAGGCAGAACGTCCACAATGATGCACTTGGCCAAAAAGGGCGTATGCGTTTTTTCCTGAATATATTCAGGAAAAAACGCATACGCCCTTTTTTGCCAACCAAGCAAGCTTGCAAAGGAAATCTGCACTACAATGAAGTCTCACTTCCCCCCGGTCAAAAGGGCCATCTGAAAAAAGTGTAAAATCCAGAAAGGCAGGACAGGCCATGGAGAACTGGGAGCCTCGTTATGCTGATGGGCGGGATGTAAATTGCCAACAGACACTCGGGAGAAGTGTATGGTGTTTCCTGAAACATCTAAAAAACAAAGCAACAGAGCCTAGGGCACTTCCACTTATGGTCCTATAGCTTAGGGAAATTAAAATCAAAAAGACACAGCCACCCCAAAGTTTGGGACGCCTCTGTTTACAAGAACATCGTTTACCATACAAGTTCAATATCACAGAAAGTGAAAAATGGATAAAGAACTTGTGGTACTTATTTACAATGCAGTATCACTCAGCAATGAAATCTATGTCATCAGGCCCGTAGCAGCATAATGAGTGGATTCAGGTACGATGATTCTAACTGAAATAAGTCACACAGAAAAAGAAACATCATAAGATATCAGTAATACACGGAATGTAAACTTGGCTACACAGGAACTGAATTACAGAACAGAACAGGGTCTCAAATTTAGAAAACCATCTTATGCTTGCTTATGGGGAAAGGTGAGTTGGGGTGCTGCATAAAACCAGAGATTGAAATGAGCACAGATAAAGTTCCTTAAGCCAAATATGGAATAGACAAGAGCTACTCCTTGCTCAACGAAATGGACTCAACACCGCATATTAAACGCCTAAGTATGTACCTGACTAGTAAGTATCTTCAAACCTATGGATTGCTATGTCTCCAAAA
The DNA here is from genome assembly GCF_964374135.1 of Grampus griseus. Taxonomy (NCBI): domain Eukaryota; kingdom Metazoa; phylum Chordata; class Mammalia; order Artiodactyla; family Delphinidae; genus Grampus; species Grampus griseus. Next base: position 46,837 of record NW_028133011.1, on the reverse strand, counting down.
GAGAATCAAGCGTGTGTACAGGGGCATAAACGCAGCAGTGATAGGATTGGAGAGGTTCGGTGAGCAAATGAAGACCCTTTAAAGTCATATTGCATCGTACCCATTCCACGGGTTTCAACTACCCAGGTTTAAGTTATTCTTCATTCAGCTAAAACATGCATGTGGAACCTAGAGTATGATCAACCATGTGATCGGGAGACGTGTTCAAATATGTCTCAGTTTTCGTCCCCTGGTACTCGGGTGCAACATTCCAGATGCTTTACTAACAGTCTCCCGAATTGGAGAGTCAGTCCGTTTAACCTCCTGTTTGGCCCAGTTTCCAATTTCTGCGGAAGATGAACAGGAATAGGGAGAACCAATGAGAGACTAGCTGGAGGTTTCTGGACGGGAAATTTAACTCTCATTTCCCAGCAGGAAGAGGAATTAACCAAAGGCTCAGCGTGCCGTGCCGGAACCAGATTAGGGCCTGAAGCCATCCTGCGGTGTTGCGGCCATCTCACAAGAAAGCGAGTTGAAGAAAGGAGCTCAGGGGCACTGTAATTCACAAATCTGCAGAGTTATAAATGACAGCTATCGTCCAAAAATATACTGAAGTAAGGCTGCCAAGAGGACTTGAAAGCGGGGCAGAATTGCAGGAAACCGATTTCAGGAGGTAGACTGGAATTGCATTGAAAGCATAGGAAAAGAGGCAGAACGTCCACAATGATGCACTTGGCCAAAAAGGGCGTATGCGTTTTTTCCTGAATATATTCAGGAAAAAACGCATACGCCCTTTTTGGCCAACCAAGCAAGCTTGCAAAGGAAATCTGCACTACAATGAAGTCTCACTTCCCCCCGGTCAAAAGGGCCATCTGAAAAAAGTGTAAAATCCAGAAAGGCAGGACAGGCCATGGAGAACTGGGAGCCTTGTTATGCTGATGGGAGGAATGTAAATTGCCAACAGCCACTCCGAAGAAGTGTATGGTGTTTCCTGAAACATCTACAAAACAAAGCAACAGAGCCTAGGGCACTTCCACTTATGGTCCTATAGCTTAGGGAAATTAAAATCAAAAAGACACAGCCACCCCAAAGTTTGGGACGCATCTGTTTACAAGATCCTTGTTTACAGTACATGTTCAACATCGCAGAAAGTGAAAAATGGATAAAGAAGTTGTATTTACTTACAAAGCAATATCACTCAGCAATGAAATCTATGTCATCAGGCCCTTAGCAGCACAATGAGTGGATTCAGGTATGATGATTCTAACTGAAATAAGTCACACATAAAAAGAAACATCATAAGATATCAGTAATACACGGAATGTAAACTTGGCTACACAGGAACTGAATTACAGAACAGAACAGGGTCTCAAATTTAGAAAACCAACTTCTGCTTGCTTAAGGGGAAAGGTGAGTTGGGGTGCTGCATAAAACCAGAGATTGAAATGAGCACAGATAAAGTTCCTGAAGCCAAATACGGAATAGACAAGAGCTACTCCTTGCTCAAAGAAATGGACTCAACACCGCATATTAAACGCCTAAGAATGTACCTGACTAGTAAGTATCTTAAAACCTATGGATTGCTATGTCTCCGAAAGAGAATCAAGCATGTGTACAGGGGCATAAACGCAGCAGTGATAGGATTGGTGAGGTTCGATGAGCAAATGAAGACCCTTTGAAGTCATATTGCATGGTACCCATTCCACGGGTTTCAACTACCCAGGTTTAAGTTATTCTTCATTCAGCTAAAACATGCATGTGGAACCTAGAGTATGATCAACCATGTGATCGGGAGACGTGTTCAAATATGTCTCAGTTTTCGTCCCCTGGTACTCGGGTGCAACATTCCAGATGCTTTACTAACAGTCTCCCGAATTGGAGAGTCAGTCCGTTTAACCTCCTGTTTGGCCCAGTTTGCAATTTCTGCGGAAGATGAACAGGAATAGGGAGAACCAATGAGAGACTAGCTGGAGGTGTCTGGACGGGCAAATTTAACTCTCATTTCCCAGCAGGAAGAGGAATTAACCAAAGGCTCAGCGTGCCGTGCCGGAACCAGATTAGGGCCTGAAGCCATCCTGCGGTGTTGCGGCCATCTCACAAGAAAGCGAGTTGAAGAAAGGAGCTCAGGGGCACTGTAATTCACAAATCTGCAGAGTTATAAATGACAGCTATCATCCAAAAATATACTGAAGTAAGGCTGCCAAGAGGACTTGAAAGCGGGGCAGAATTGCAGGAAACCGATTTCAGGAGGTAGACTGGAATTGCATTGAAAGCATAGGAAAAGAGGCAGAACGTCCACAATGATGCACTTGGCCAAAAAGGGCGTATGCGTTTTTTCCTGAATATATTCAGGAAAAAACGCATACGCCCTTTTTTGCCAACCAAGCAAGCTTGCAAAGGAAATCTGCACTACAATGAAGTCTCACTTCCCCCCGGTCAAAAGGGCCATCTGAAAAAAGTGTAAAATCCAGAAAGGCAGGACAGGCCATGGAGAACTGGGAGCCTCGTTATGCTGATGGGCGGGATGTAAATTGCCAACAGACACTCGGGAGAAGTGTATGGTGTTTCCTGAAACATCTAAAAAACAAAGCAACAGAGCCTAGCGCACTTCCACTTATGGTCCTATAGCTTAGGGAAATTAAAATCAAAAAGACACAGCTACCCCAAAGTTTGGGACGCCTCTGTTTACAAGAACCTCGTTTACCATACAAGTTCAATATCACAGAAAGTGAAAAATGGATAAAGAACTTGTGGTACTTATTTACAATGCAGTATCACTCAGCAATGAAATCTATGTCATCAGGCCCGTAGCAGCATAATGAGTGGATTCAGGTACGATGATTCTAACTGAAATAAGTCACACAGAAAAAGAAACATCATAAGATATCAGTAATACACGGAATGTAAACTTGGCTACACAGGAACTGAATTACAGAACAGAACAGGGTCTCAAATTTAGAAAACCATCTTATGCTTGCTTAAGGGGAAAGGTGAGTTGGGGTGCTGCATAAAACCAGAGATTGAAATGAGCACAGATAAAGTTCCTTAAGCCAAATATGGAATAGACAAGAGCTACTCCTTGCTCAACGAAATGGACTCAACACCCCATATTCAACGCCTAGGAATATACCTGCCTAGTAAGAATTATAAAAGCAATGGATTTATATATCTCTGTACGAGAATCAAGAGTGTGTACAGCGGCATTAAAGCAGTGAAAATCAGCTAAATCCCGTATTAAAAATAAATTTCTTAAACAAAACACAATGACAGTGAAATAGAGAGCAATACTTAAGTAATTCATTCAAGGCTTCTGATGCAACCTGCATTTACCATATCTACACCCAGAGCTGGGTGACACATAAGGCTGGACACTTGGGGCTCATAAGATTGGTGAGGTTCGGTGAGCAAATGCAGACCCTTTGAAGTCATATTTCATGGTACCCATTCCATGGGTCTCAACTCTCCAGGTTTAAGGGATTCTTCCTTCAGCTAAAACATGCATGTGGAACCCAGAGTATGATCCACCGTGTGATCGAGAAACGTGTTCAAATGTGTCTCACTTTTCGTTCCCTGGTACTTGGGTGCAACATTCCAGACGCTTTACTAACACTCTCCCGACTTGGAGAGTCAGTCCCTTTAACCTCCTGTTTGGCCCAGTTTGCAATTTCTGCGGAAGATGAACAGGAATAGGGAGAACCAATGAGAGACTAGCTGGAGGTGTCTGGACGGGCAAATTTAACTCTCATTTCCCACAGGGAAGAGGAATAATCCAAAGGCTCAGCATGCCGTGCCGGAACCAGATTAGGGCCTGAAGCAATCCTGCGGTGTTGTGGCCAGCTCAAAAGAAAGCGAGTTGAAGAAAGGAGCTCAGGGGCACTGTAATTCACAAATCTGCAGATTTATAAATGACAGCTATTGTCCGAAAATATACTGAAGTAGGGCTGCCAAGAGGACTTGAATGCGGGGCAGAATTGCAGGAAACCGATTTCAGGAGGAATCGGAATTGGATTGCATTTAAAACACAGGAAAAGAGGAAGAACGTCCACAATGATGCACTTGACCAAAAAGGGCGTATGTGTTTTTTCCTGAATATATTCAGGAAAAAACTCATACGCCCTTTTTGGCCAACCAAGCAAGCTTGCAAAGGAAATCTGCACTACAATGAAGTCTCACTTCCCCCCGGTCTAAAGGGCCATCTGAAAAAAGTGTAAAATCCAGAAAGGCAGAACAGGCCATGGAGAACTGGGAGCCTTGTTATGCTGATGGGCGGGATGTAAATTACCAACAGCCACTCTGTAGAAGTGTATGGTGTTTCCTGAAACATCTAAAAAACAAAGCAACAGAGCCTAGGGCACTTCCACTTATGGTCCTATAGCTTAGGGAAATTAAAATCAAAAAGACACAGCCACCCCAAAGTTTGGGACGCCTCTGTTTACAAGAACCTCGTTTACAGTACAAGTTCAATATCACAGAAAGAGAAAAATGGATAAAGAACTTGTGGTACTTACGTACAATGCAGTATCACTCAGCAATGAAATCTATGTCATCAAGCCCGTAGCAGCATAATGAGTGGATTCAGGTATAATGATTCTAACTGAAATAAGTCACACAGAAAAAGAAACATCATAAGATATCACTAATACACGGAATGTAAACTTGGCTACACAGGAACTGAATTACAGAACAGAACAGGGTCTCAAATTTAGAAAACCAACTTATGCTTGCTTAAGGGGAAAGGTGAGTTGGGGTGCTGCATAAAACCAGAGTTTGAAATTAGCACAGATACCGTTCCTTAAGCCAAATATGGAATAGACAAGAGCTACTCCTTGCTCAACGAAATGGACTCAACACCCCATATTAAATGCCTAAGAATGTACCTGACTAGTAAGTATCTTAAAACCTATGGATTGCTATGTCTCCGAAAGAGAATCAAGCGTGTGTACAGGGGCATAAACGCAGCAGTGATAGGATTGGAGAGGTTCAGTGAGCAAATGAAGACCCTTTGAAGTCATATTGCATGGTACCCATTCCACGGGTTTCAACTACCCAGGTTTAAGGTATTCTTCCTTCAGCTAAAACATGCATGTGGAACCCAGAGTATGATCAACCGTGTGAACGGGAGACGTGTTCAAATATGTCTCAGTTTTCCTCCCCTGGTACTCAGGTGCAACATTCCAGACGCTTTACTAACACTCTCCCCACTTGGAGAGTCAGCGCCTTTAACCTCCTGTTTGGCCCAGTTTGCAATTTCTGCGGAAGATGAACGGGAATAGCGAGAACCAATGAGAGACTAGCTGGAGGTGTCTGGACGGGCAAATTTAACTCTCATTTCCCACCAGGAAGAGGAATTAACCAAAGGCTAAGCGTGCCATGCCGGAACCAGATTAGGGCCTGAAGCCATCCTGCGGTGTTGCGGCCAGCTCACAAGAAAGCGAGTTGAAGAAAGGAGCTCAGGGGCACTGTAATTCACAAACCTGCAGAGTTATAAATGACAGGTATTGTCCAAAAATATACTGAAGTAAGGCTGCCAAGAGGACTTGAAAGCGGGGCAGAATTGCAGGAAACCGATTTCAGGAGGTAGACTGGAATTGCATTGAAAGCATAGGAAAAGAGGCAGAACGTCCACAATGATGCACTTGGCCAAAAAGGGCGTATGCGTTTTTTCCTGAATATATTCAGGAAAAAACGCATACGCCCTTTTTGGCCAACCAAGCAAGCTTGCAAAGGAAATCTGCACTACAATGAAGTCTCACTTCCCCCCGGTCAAAAGGGCCATCTGAAAAAAGTGTAAAATCCAGAAAGGCAGGACAGGCCATGGAGAACTGGGAGCCTTGTTATGCTGATGGGCGGGATGTAAATTGCCAACAGACACTTGGGAGAAGTGAATGGTGTTTCCTGAAACATATAAAAAACAAAGCAACAGAGCCTAGGGCACTTCCACTTATGGTCCTATAGCTTAGGGAAATTAAAATCAAAAAGACACAGCCACCCCAAAATTTGGGACGCCTCTGTTTACAAGAACCTCGTTTACCGTACAAGTCCAATATCACAGAAAGTGAAAAATGGATAAAGAACTTGTGGTACTTACGTACAATGCAGTATCACTCAGCAATGAAATCTATGTCATCAGGCCCGTAGCAGCATAATGAGTGGATTCAGGTACGATGATTCTAACTGAAATAAGTCACACAGAAAAAGAAACATCATAAGATATCAGTAATACACGGAATGTAAACTTGGCTACACAGGAACTGAATTCCAAAACAGAACAGGGTCTCAAATTTAGAAAACCAACTTATGCTTGCTTAAGGGGAAAGGTGAGTTGGGGTGCTGCATAAAACCAGAGTTTGAAATTAGCACAGATACCGTTCCTTAAGCCAAATATGGAATAGACAAGAGCTACTCCTTGCTCAACGAAATGGACTCAACACCCCATATTAAATGCCTAAGAATGTACCTGACTAGTAAGTATCTTAAAACCTATGGATTGCTATGTCTCCGAAAGAGAATCAAGCGTGTGTACAGGGGCATAAACGCAGCAGTGATAGGATTGGAGAGGTTCGGTGAGCAAATGAAGACCCTTTGAAGTCATATTGCATGGTACCCATTCCACGGGTTTCAACTACCCAGGTTTAAGGTATTCTTCCTTCAGCTAAAACATGCATGTGGAACCCAGAGTACGATCAACCGTGTGAACGGGAGACGTGTTCAAATATGTCTCAGTTTTCCTCCCCTGGTACTCAGGTGCAACATTCCAGACGCTTTACTAACACTCTCCCCACTTGGAGAGTCAGCGCCTTTAACCTCCTGTTTGGCCCAGTTTGCAATTTCTGCGGAAGATGAACAGGAATAGCGAGAACCAATGAGAGACTAGCTGGAGGTGTCTGGACGGGCAAATTTAACTCTCATTTCCCACCAGGAAGAGGAATTAACCAAAGGCTCAGCGTGCCATGCCGGAACCAGATTAGTGCCTGAAGCCATCCTGCGGTGTTGCGGACAGCTCACAAGAAAGCGAGTTGAAGAAAGGAGCTCAGGGGCACTGTAATTCACAAACCTGCAGAGTTATAAATGACAGCTATTGTCCAAAAATATACTGAAGTAAGGCTGCCAAGAGGACTTGAAAGCGGGGCAGAATTGCAGGAAACCGATTTCAGGAGGTAGACTGGAATTGCATTGAAAGCATAGGAAAAGAGGCAGAACGTCCACAATGATGCACTTGGCCAAAAAGGGCGTATGCGTTTTTTCCTGAATATATTCAGGAAAAAACGCATACGCCCTTTTTGGCCAACCAAGCAAGCTTGCAAAGGAAATCTGCACTACAATGAAGTCTCACTTCCCCCCGGTCAAAAGGGCCATCTGAAAAAAGTGTAAAATCCAGAAAGGCAGGACAGGCCATGGAGAACTGGGAGCCTTGTTATGCTGATGGGCGGGATGTAAATTGCCAACAGACACTCGGGAGAAGTGAATGGTGTTTCCTGAAACATCTAAAAAACAAAGCAACAGAGCCTAGGGCACTTCCACTTATGGTCCTATAGCTTAGGGAAATTAAAATCAAAAAGACACAGCCACCCCAAAATTTGGGACGCCTCTGTTTACAAGAACCTCGTTTACCGTACAAGTCCAATATCACAGAAAGTGAAAAATGGATAAAGAACTTGTGGTACTTACGTACAATGCAGTATCACTCAGCAATGAAATCTATGTCATCAGGCCCTTAGCAGCACAATGAGTGGATTCAGTTATGATGATTCTAACTGAAATAAGTCACACAGAAAAAGAAACATCATAAGATATCAGTAATACACGGAATGTAAACTTGGCTACACAGGAACTGAATTCCAAAACAGAACAGGGTCTCAAATTTAGAAAACCAACTTATGCTTGCTTAAGGGGAAAGGTGAGTTGGGGTGCTGCATAAAACCAGAGTTTGAAATTAGCACAGATACCGTTCCTTAAGCCAAATATGGAATAGACGAGAACTACTCCTTGCTCAACGAAATGGACTCAACACCCCATATTAAATGCCTAAGAATGTACCTGACTAGTAAGTATCTTAAAACCTATGGATTGCTATGTCTCCGAAAGAGAATCAAGCGTGTGTACAGGGGCATAAACGCAGCAGTGATAGGATTGGAGAGGTTCGGTGAGCAAATGAAGACCCTTTGAAGTCATATTGCATGGTACCCATTCCACGGGTTTCAACTACCCAGGTTTAAGGTATTCTTCCTTCAGCTAAAACATGCATGTGGAACCCAGAGTACGATCAACCGTGTGAACGGGAGACGTGTTCAAATATGTCTCAGTTTTCCTCCCCTGGTACTCAGGTGCAACATTCCAGACGCTTTACTAACACTCTCCCCACTTGGAGAGTCAGCGCCTTTAACCTCCTGTTTGGCCCAGTTTGCAATTTCTGCGGAAGATGAACAGGAATAGCGAGAACCAATGAGAGACTAGCTGGAGGTGTCTGGACGGGCAAATTTAACTCTCATTTCCCACCAGGAAGAGGAATTAACCAAAGACTAAGCGTGCCATGCCTGAACCAGATTAGTGCCTGAAGCCATCCTGCGGTGTTGCGGACAGCTCACAAGAAAGCGAGTTGAAGAAAGGAGCTCAGGGGCACTGTAATTCACAAACCTGCAGAGTTATAAATGACAGCTATTGTCCAAAAATATACTGAAGTAAGGCTGCCAAGAGGACTTGAAAGCGGGGCAGAATTGCAGGAAACCGATTTCAGGAGGTAGACTGGAATTGCATTGAAAGCATAGGAAAAGAGGCAGAACGTCCACAATGATGCACTTGGCCAAAAAGGGCGTATGCGTTTTTTCCTGAATATATTCAGGAAAAAACGCATACGCCCTTTTTGGCCAACCAAGCAAGCTTGCAAAGGAAATCTGCACTACAATGAAGTCTCACTTCCCCCCGGTCAAAAGGGCCATCTGAAAAAAGTGTAAAATCCAGAAAGTCAGGACAGGCCATGGAGAACTGGGAGCCTTGTTATGCTGATGGGCGGGATGTAAATTGCCAACAGCCACTCGGGAGAAGTGTATGGTGTTTCCTGAAACATCTAAAAAACAAAGCAACAGAGCCTAGGGCACTTCCACTTATGGTCCTATAGTTTAGGGAAATTAAAATCAAAAAGACACAGCCACCCCAAAGTTTGGGACGCCTCTGTTTACAAGAACCTCGTTTACCATACAAGTTCAATATCACAGAAAGTGAAAAATGTATAAAGAACTTGTGGTACTTATGTACAATGCAGTATCACTCAGCAATGAAATCTATGTCATCAGGCCCGTAGCAGCATAATGAGTGGATTCAGGTACGATGATTCTAACTGAAATAAGTCACACAGAAAAAGAAACATCATAAGATATCAGTAATACACGGAATGTAAACTTGGCTACACAGGAACTGAATTACAGAACAGAACAGGGTCTCAAATTTAGAAAATCATCTTATGCTTGCTTAAGGGTAAAGGTGAGTTGGGGTGCTGCATAAAACCAGAGATTGAAATGAGCACAGATAAAGTTCCTTAAGCCAAATATGGAATAGACAAGAGCTACTCCTTGCTCAACGAAATGGACTCAACACCCCATATTAAATGCCTAAGAATGTACCTGACTAGTAAGTATCTTAAAACCTATGGATTACTATGTCTGCGAAAGAGAATCAAGCATGTGTGCAAGGGCATAAACGCAGCAGTGATAGGATTGGAGAGGTTCGGTGAGCAAATGAAGACCCTTTGAAGTCATATTGCATGGTACCCATTCCACGGGTTTCAAGTACCCAGGTTTAAGGTATTCTTCCTTTAGCTAAAACATGCATGTGGAACCCAGAGTATGATCAACCGTGTGAACGGGAGACGTGTTCAAATATGTCTCAGTTTTCCTCCCCTCGTACTCGGGTGAAACATTCCAGACGCTTTACTAACACTCTCCCCACTTGGAGAGTCAGCGCCTTTAACCTCCTGTTTGGCCCAGTTTGCAATTTCTGCGGAAGATGAACAGGAATAGCGAGAACCAATGAGAGACTAGCTGGAGGTGTCTGGACGGGCAAATTTCACTCTCATTTCCCACCAGGAAGAGGAATTAACCAAAGGCTCAGCGTGCCGTGCCGGAACAAGATTGGGCCTGAAGCCATCCTGCGGTGTTGCGGCCAGCTCACAAGAAAGCGAGTTGAAGAAAGGAGCTCAGGGGCACTGTAATACACAAACCTGCAGAGTTATAAATGACAGCTATCGTCCAAAAATATACTGAAGTAAGGCTGCCAAGAGGACTTGAAAGCGGGGCAGAATTGCAGGAAACCGATTTCAGGAGGTAGACTGGAATTGCATTGAAAGCATAGGAAAAGAGGCAGAACGTCCACAATGATGCACTTGGCCAAAAAGGCCGTATGCGTTTTTTCCTGAATATATTCAGGAAAAAACGCATAAGCCCTTTTTGGCCAACCAAGCAAGCTTGCAAAGGAAATCTGCACTACAATGAAGTCTCACTTCCCCCCGGTCAAAAGGGCCATCTGAAAAAAGTGTAAAATCCAGAAAGGCAGGACAGGCCATGGAATACTGGGAGCCTTGTTATGCTGATGGGCGGGATGTAAACTGCCAACAGACACTCGGGAGAAGTGTATGGTGTTTCCTGAAACATCTAAAAAACAAAGCAACAGAGCCTAGGGCACTTCCACTTATGGTCCTATAGCTTAGGGAAATTAAAATCAAAAAGACACAGCCACCCCAAAGTTTGGGACGCCTCTGTTTTCAAGAACCTCATTTACCGTACAAGTTCAATATCACAGAAAGTGAAAAATGGATAAAGAACTTGTGGTACTTACGTACAATTCAGTATCACTCAGCAATGAAATCTATGTCGTCAGGCCCGTAGCAGCATAATGAGTGGATTCAGGTACGATGATTCTAACTGAAATAAGTCACACAGAAAAAGAAACATCATAAAATATCACTAATACACGGAATGTAAACTTGGCTACACAGAAACTGAATTCCAAAACAGAACAGGGTCTCAAATTTAGAAAACCAACGTATGCTTGCTTAAGGGGAAAGGTGAGTTGGGGTGCGGCATAAAACCAGAGATTGAAATGAGCACAGATAAAGTTCCTTAAGCCAAATATGGAATAGACAAGAGCTACTCCTTGCTCAACGAAATGGACTCAACACCGCATATTAAACGCCTAAGTATGTACCTGACTAGTAAGTATCTTCAAACCTATGGATTGCTATGTCTCCGAAAGAGAATCAAGCGTGTGTACAGGGGCATAAACGCAGCAGTGATAGGATTGGAGAGGTTCGGTGAGCAAATGAAGACCCTTTGAAGTCATATTGCATGGTACCCATTCCACGGGTTTCAACTACCCAGGTTTAAGGTATTCTTCCTTCAGCTAAAACATGCATGTGGAACCCAGAGTATGATCATCCATGTGAACGGGAGACGTGTTCAAATATGTCTCAGTTTTCCTCCCCTGGTACTCGGGTGCAACATTCCAGACGCTTTACTAACACTCTCCCCACTTGGAGAGTCAGTCCCTTTAACCTCCTGTTTGGCCCAGTTTGCAATTTCTGCGGAAGATGAACAGGAATAGCGAGAACCAATGAGAGACTAGCTGGAGGTGTCTGGACGGGCAAATTTAACTCTCATGTCCCACCAGGAAGAGGAATTAACCAAAGGCTCAGCGTGCCGTGCCGGAACCAGATTAGGGCCTGAAGCCATCCTGCGGTGTTGCGGCCAGCTCACAAGAAAGCGAGTTGAAGAAAGGAGCTCAGGGGCACTGTAATTCTGAAACCTGCACAGTTATAAATGACAGCTATGGTCCAAAAATATACTGAAGTAAGGCTGCCAAGAGGACTTGAAAGCGGGGCAGAATTGCAGGAAACCGATTTCAGGAGGTAGACTGGAATTGCATTGAAAGCATAGGAAAAGAGGCAGAACGTCCACAATGGTGCACTTGGCCAAAAAGGGCGTATGCGTTTTTTCCTGAATATATTCAGGAAAAAACGCATACGCCCTTTTTGGCCAACCAAGCAAGCTTGCAAAGGAAATCTGCACTACAATGAAGTCTCACTTGCCCCCGGTCAAAAGGGCCATCTGAAAAAAGTGTAAAATCCAGAAAGACAGGAGAGGCCATGAAGAACTGGGAGCCTTGTTATGCTGATGGGCGGGATGTAAATTGCCAACAGCCACTCTGTAGAAGTGTATGGTGTTTCCTGAAACATCTAAAAAACAATGCAACAGAGCCTAGGGCACTTCCACTTATGGTCCTATAGCTTAGGGAAATTAAAATCAAAAAGACACAACCACCCCGAAGTTTGGAACGGCTCTGTTTACAAGAACCTCGTTTACAGTACAAGTTCAACATCACAGAAAGTGAAAAATGGATAAAGAAGTTGTGGTATTTACTTACAAAGCAATATCACTCAGCAATGAAATCTATGTCATCAGGCCCTTAGCAGCACAATGAGTGGATTCAGGTATGATGATTCTAACTGAAATAAGTCACACAGAAAAAGAAACATCATAAGATATCAGTAATACACGGAATGTAAACTTGGCTACACAGGAACTGAATTACAGAACAGAACAGGGTCTCAAATTTAGAAAACCAACTTATGCTTGCTTAAGGGGACAGGTGAGTTGAGGTGCTGCATAAAACCAGAGAATGAAATGAGCACAGATAACGTTCCATAAGCCAAATATGGAATAGACAAGAGCTACTCCTTGCTCAACGAAACGGACTCAACACCGCATATTAAACGCCTAAGAATGTACCTGACTAGTAAGTATCTTAAAACCTATGGATTACTATGTCTGCGAAAGAGAATCAAGCATGTGTGCAAGGGCATAAACGCAGCAGTGATAGGATTGGAGAGGTTCGGTGAGCAAATGAAGACCCTTTGAAGTCATATTGCATGGTACCCATTCCACGGGTTTCAAGTACCCAGGTTTAAGGTATTCTTCCTTCAGCTAAAACATGCATGTGGAACCCAGAGTATGATCAACCGTGTGAACGGGAGACGTGTTCAAATATGTCTCAGTTTTCCTCCCCTGGTACTCGGGTGCAACATTCCAGACGCTTTACTAACACTCTCCCCACTTGGAGAGTCAGCGCCTTTAACCTCCTGTTTGGCCCAGTTTGCAATTTCTGCGGAAGATGAACAGGAATAACGAGAACCAATGAGAGACTAGCTGGAGGTGTCTGGACGGGCAAATTTAACTCTCATTTCCCACCAGGAAGAGGAATTAACCAAAGGCTCAGCGTGCCGTGCCGGAACCAGATTAGGGCCTGAAGCCATCCTGCGGTGTTGCGGCCAGCTCACAAGAAAGCGAGTTGAAGAAAGGAGCTCAGGGGCACTGTAATTCTCAAACCTGCAGAGTTATAAATGACAGCTATCGTCCAAAAATATACTGAAGTAAGGCTGCCAAGAGGACTTGAAAGCGGGGCAGAATTGCAGGAAACCGATTTCAGGAGGTAGAGTGGAATTGCATTGAAAGCATAGGAAAAGAGGCAGAACGTCCACAATGATGCACTTGGCCAAAAAGGGCGTATACGTTTTTTCCTGAATATATTCAGGAAAAAAAGCATACGCCCTTTTTGGCCAACCAAGCAAGCTTGCAAAGGAAATCTGCACTACAATGAAGTCTCACTTCCCCCCGGTCAAAAGGGCCATCTGAAAAAAGTGTAAAATCCAGAAAGGCAGGACAGGCCATGGAGAACTGGGAGCCTTGTTATGCTGATGGGCGGGATGTAAATTGCCAACAGACACTCGGGAGAAGTGTATGGTGTTTCCTGATGCATCTAAGAAACAAAGCAACAGAGCCTAGGGCACTTCCACTTATGGTCCTATAGCTTAGGGAAATTAAAATCAAAAAGGCACAGCCACCCCGAAGTTTGGAACGGCTCTGTTTACAAGAACCTCGTTTACAGTACAAGTTCAACATCACAGAAAGTGAAAAATGGATAAAGAAGTTGTGGTATTTACTTACAAAGCAATATCACGCAGCAATGAAATCTATGTCATCAGGCCCTTAGCAGCACAATGAGTGGATTCAGTTATGATGATTCTAACTGAAATAAGTCACACAGAAAAAGAAACATCATAAGATATCAGTAATACACGGAATGTAAACTTGGCTACACAGGAACTGAATTACAGAACAGAACAGGGTCTCAAATTTAGAAAACCAACTTATGCTTGCTTAAGGGGAAAGGTGAGTTGGGTTGCTGCATAAAACCAGAGAATGAAATGAGCACAGATAAAGTTCCTTAAGCCAAATATGGAATAGACAAGAGCTACTCCTTGCTCAACGAAATGGACTCAACACCGCATATTAAACGCCTAAGAATGTACCTGACTAGTAAGTATCTTAAAACCTATGGATTACTATGTCTGCGAAAGAGAATCAAGCATGTGTGCAAGGGCATAAACGCAGCAGTGATAGGATTGGAGAGGTTCGGTGAGCAAATGAAGACCCTTTGAAGTCATATTGCATGGTACCCATTCCACGAGTTTCAAGTACCCAGGTTTAAGGTATTCTTCCTTCAGCTAAAACATGCATGTGGAACCCAGAGTATGATCAACCGTGTGAACGGGAGATGTGTTCAAATATGTCTCAGTTTTCCTCCCCTGGTACTCGGGTGCAACATTCCAGACGCTTTACTAACACTCTCCCCACTTGGAGAGTCAGCGCCTTTAACCTCCTGTTTGGCCCAGTTTGCAATTTCTGCGGAAGATGAACAGGAATAGCGAGAACCAATGAGAGACTAGCTGGAGGTGTCTGGACGGGCAAATTTCACTCTCATTTCCCACCAGGAAGAGGAATTAACCAAAGGCTCAGCGTGCCGTGCCGGAACCAGATTAGGGCCTGAAGCCATCCTGCGGTGTTGCGGCCAGCTCACAAGAAAGCGAGTTGAAGAAAGGAGCTCAGGGGCACTGTAATTCTCAAACCTGCAGAGTTATAAATGACAGCTATCGTCCAAAAATATACTGAAGTAAGGCTGCCAAGAGGACTTGAAAGCGGGGCAGAATTGCAGGAAACCGATTTCAGGAGTTAGAGTGGAATTGCATTGAAAGCATAGGAAAAGAGGCAGAACGTCTACAATGATGCACTTGGCCAAAAAGGGCGTATGCGTTTTTTCCTGAATATATTCAGGAAAAAACGCATACGCCCTTTTTGGCCAACCAAGCAAGCTTGCAAAGGAAATCTGCACTACAATGAAGTCTCACTTCCCCCCGGTCAAAAGGGCCATCTGAAAAAAGTGTAAAATCCAGAAAGGCAGGAGAGGCCATGAAGAACTGGGAGCCTTGTTATGCTGATGGGCGCGATGTAAATTGCCAACAGCCACTCGGGAGAAGTGTATGGTGTTTCCTGAAACATCTAAAAAACAAAGCAACAGAGCCTAGGGCACTTCCACTTATGGTCCTATAGCTTAGGGAAATTAAAATCAAAAAGACACAGCCACCCCGAAGTTTGGAACGGCTCTGTTTACAGGAACCTCGTTTACAGTACAAGTTCTACATCACAGAAAGTGAAAAATGGATAAAGAAGTTGTGGTATTTACTTACAAAGCAATATCACTCAGCAATGAAATCTATGTCATCAGGCCCTTAGCAGCACAATGAGTGGATTCAGGTATGATGATTCTAACTGAAATAAGTCACACAGAAAAAGAAACATCATAAGATATCAGTAATACACGGAATGTAAACTTGGCTACACAGGAACTGAATTACAGAACAGAACAGGGTCTCAAATTTAGAAAACCAACTTATGCTTGCTTAAGGGGAAAGGTGAGTTGAGGTGCTGCATAAAACCAGAGATTGAAATGAGCACAGATAAAGTTCCTTAAGCCAAATATGGAATAGACAAGAGCTACTCCTTGCTCAATGAAATGGACTCAACACCGCATATTAAACGCCTAAGAATGTACCTGACTAGTAAGTATCTTAAAACCTATGGATTACTATGTCTGCGAAAGAGAATCAAGCATGTGTGCAGGGGCATAAACGCAGCAGTGATAGGATTGGAGAGGTTCGGTGAGCAAATGAAGACCCTTTGAGGTCGTATTGCATGGTACCCATTCCACGGGTTTCAAGTACCCAGGTTTAAGGTATTCTTCCTTCAGCTAAAACATGCATGTGGAACCCAGAGTATGATCAACCGTGTGAACGGGAGACGTGTTCAAATATGTCTCAGTTTTCCTCCCCTGGTACTCGGGTGCAACATTCCAGACGCTTTACTAACACTCTCCCCACTTGGAGAGTCAGCGCCTTTAACCTCCTGTTTGGCCCAGTTTGCAATTTCTGCGGAAGGTGAACAGGAATAGCGAGAAGCAATTAGAGACTAGCTGGGGGTGTCTGGACGGGCAAATTTCACTCTCATTTCCCACCAGGAAGAGGAATTAACCAAAGGCTCAGCGTGCCGTGCCGGAACAAGATTAGGGCCTGAAGCCATCCTGCGGTGTTGCGGCCAGGTGACAAGAAAGCGAGTTGAAGAAAGGAGCTCAGGGGCACTGTAATTCAGAAACCTGCAGAGTTATAAATGACAGCTATCGTCCAAAAATATACTGAAGTACGGCTGCCAAGAGGACTTGAAAGCGGGGCAGAATTGCAGGAAACCGATTTCAGGAGGTAGACTGGAATTGCATTGAAAGCATAGGAAAAGAGGCAGAACGTCCACAATGATGCACTTGGCCAAAAAGGCCATATGCATTTTTTCCTGAATATATTCAGGAAAAAACGCATACGCCCTTTTTGGCCAACCAAGCAAGCTTGCAAAGGAAATCTGCACTACAATGAAGTCTCACTTCCCCCCGGTCAAAAGGGCCATCTGAAAAAAGTGTAAAATCCAGAAAGGCAGGAGAGGCCATGAAGAACTGGGAGCCTTGTTATGCTGATGGGCGCGATGTAAATTGCCAACAGCCACTCGGGAGAAGTGTATGGTGTTTCCTGAAACATCTAAAAAACAAAGCAACAGAGCCTAGGGCACTTCCACTTATGGTCCTATAGCTTAGGGAAATTAAAATCAAAAAGACACAGCCACCCCGAAGTTTGGAACGGCTCTGTTTACAGGAACCTCGTTTACAGTACAAGTTCTACATCACAGAAAGTGAAAAATGGATAAAGAAGTTGTGGTATTTACTTACAAAGCAATATCACTCAGCAATGAAATCTATGTCATCAGGCCCTTAGCAGCACAATGAGTGGATTCAGGTATGATGATTCTAACTGAAATAAGTCACACAGAAAAAGAAACATCATAAGATATCAGTAATACACGGAATGTAAACTTGGCTACACAGGAACTGAATTACAGAACAGAACAGGGTCTCAAATTTAGAAAACCAACTTATGCTTGCTTAAGGGGAAAGGTGAGTTGAGGTGCTGCATAAAACCAGAGATTGAAATGAGCACAGATAAAGTTCCTTAAGCCAAATATGGAATAGACAAGAGCTACTCCTTGCTCAACGAAATGGACTCAACACCGCATATTAAACGCCTAAGAATGTACCTGACTAGTAAGTATCTTAAAACCTATGGATTACTATGTCTGCGAAAGAGAATCAAGCATGTGTGCAGGGGCATAAACGCAGCAGTGATAGGATTGGAGAGGTTCGGTGAGCAAATGAAGACCCTTTGAGGTCGTATTGCATGGTACCCATTCCACGGGTTTCAAGTACCCAGGTTTAAGGTATTCTTCCTTCAGCTAAAACATGCATGTGGAACCCAGAGTATGATCAACCGTGTGAAAGGGAGACGTGTTCAAATATGTCTCAGTTTTCCTCCCCTGGTACTCGGGTGCAACATTCCAGACGCTTTACTAACACTCTCCCAACTTGGAGAGTCAGAGCCTTTAACCTCCTGTTTGGCCCAGTTTGCAATTTCTGCGGAAGATGAACAGGAATAGCGAGAACCAATGAGAGACTAGCTGGAGGTGTCTGGACGGGCAAATTTAACTCTCATTTCCCACCAGGAAGAGGAATTAACCAAAGGCTCAGCGTGCCGTGCCGGAACAAGATTAGGGCCTGAAGCCATCCTGCGGTGTTGCGGCCATCTCACAAGAAAGCGAGTTGAACAAAGGAGCTCAGGGGCACTGTAATTCACAAACCTGCAGAGTTATAAATGACAGCTATCGTCCAAAAATATACTGAAGTAAGGCTGCCAAGAGGACTTGAAAGCGGGGCAGAATTGCAGGAAACCGATTTCAGGAGGTAGACTGGAATTGCATTGAAAGCATAGGAAAAGAAGCAGAACGTCCACAATGATGCACTTGGCCAAAAAGGGCGTATGCGTTTTTTCCTGAATATATTCAGGAAAAAACGCATACGCCCTTTTTGGCCAACCAAGCAAGCTTGCAAAGGAAATCTGCACTACAATGAAGTCTCACTTCCCCCCGGTCAAAAGGGCCATCTGAAAAAAGTGTAAAATCCAGAAAGGCAGGACAGGCCATGGAGAACTGCGAGCCTTGTTATGCTGATGGGTGGGATGTAAATTGCCAACAGACACTCGGGAGAAGTGTATGGTGTTTCCTGATGCATCTAAGAAACAAAGCAACAGAGCCTAGGGCACTTCCACTTATGGTCCTATAGCTTAGGGAAATTAAAATCCAAAAGACACAGCCACCCCAAAGTTTGGGACGCCTCTTTTTACAAGAACCTCATTTACCGTACAAGTTCAATATCACAGAAAGTGAAAAATGGATAAAGAACTTGTGGTACTTATGTACAATGCACTATCACTCAGCAATGAAATCTATGTCATCAGGCCCTTAGCAGCACAATGAGTGGATTCAGGTATGATGATTCTAACTGAAATAAGTCACACAGAAAAAGAAACATCATAAGATATCAGTAATACACGGAATGTAAACTTGGCTACACAGGAACTGAATTCCAAAACAGAACAGGGTCTCAAATTTAGAAAACAAACTTATGCTTGCTTAAGGGCAAAGGTGAGTTGGGGTGCTGCATAAAACCAGAGATTGAAATGAGCACAGATAAAGTTCCTTAAGCCAAATATGGAATAGACAAGAGCTACTCCTTGCTCAACGAAATGGACACAACACCGCATATTAAACGCTTAAGAATGTACCTGACTAGTAAGTATCTTAAAACCTATGGATTGCTATGTCTCCGAAAGAGAACCAAGCATGTGTACAGGGGCATAAATGCAGCAGTGATAGGATTGGAGAGGTTTGGTGAGCAAATGAAGACCCTTTGAAGTCATATTGCATGGTACCCATTCCACGGGTTTCAACTACCCAGGTTTAAGGTATTCTTCCTTCAGCTAAAACATGCATGTGGAACCTAGAGTATGATCAACCATGTGATCGGGATACGTGTTCAAATATGTCTCAGTTTTCGTACCCTGGTACTCGGGTGCAACATTCCAGACGCTTTACTAACACTCTCCCAACTTGGAGAGTCAGTCCCTTTAACCTCCTGTTTGGCCCAGTTTGCAATTTCTGCGGAAGATGAACAGGAATAGGGAGAACCAATGAGAGACTACCTGGAGGTGTCTGGACGGGCAAATTTAACTCTCATTTCCCACCAGGAAGAGGAATTAACCAAAGGCTCAGCGTGCCGTGCCGGAACCATATTAGGGCCTGAAGCCATCCTGCGGTGTTGCGGCCAGCTCACAAGAAAGCGAGTTGAAGAAAGGAGCTCAGGGGCACTGTAATTCTCAAACCTGCAGAGTTATAAATGACAGCTATCGTCCAAAAATATACTGAAGTAAGGCTGCCAAGTGGACTTGAAAGCGGGGCAGAATTGCAGGAAACCGATTTCAGGAGGTAGAGTGGAATTGCATTGAAAGCATAGGAAAAGAGGCAGAACGTCCACAATGATGCACTTGGCCAAAAAGGCCGTATGCATTTTTTCCTGAATATATTCAGGAAAAAACGCATACGCCCTTTTTGGCCAACCAAGCAAGCTTGCAAAGGAAATCTGCACTACAATGAAGTCTCACTTCCCCCCGGTCAAAAGGGCCATCTGAAAAAAGTGTAAAATCCAGAAAGGCAGGAGAGGCCATGAAGAACTGGGAGCCTTGTTATGCTGATGGGCGCGATGTAAATTGCCAGCAGCCACTCGGGAGAAGTGTATGGTGTTTCCTGAAACATCTAAAAAACAAAGCAACAGAGCCTAGGGCACTTCCACTTATGGTCCTATAGCTTAGGGAAATTAAAATCAAAAAGACACAGCCACCCCGAAGTTTGGAACGGCTCTGTTTACAGGAACCTCGTTTACAGTACAAGTTCTACATCACAGAAAGTGAAAAATGGATAAAGAAGTTGTGGTATTTACTTACAAAGCAATATCACTCAGCAATGAAATCTATGTCATCAGGCCCTTAGCAGCACAATGAGTGGATTCAGGTATGATGATTCTAACTGAAATAAGTCACACAGAAAAAGAAACATCATAAGATATCAGTAATACACGGAATGTAAACTTGGCTACACAGGAACTGAATTACAGAACAGAACAGGGTCTCAAATTTAGAAAACCAACTTATGCTTGCTTAAGGGGAAAGGTGAGTTGAGGTGCTGCATAAAACCAGAGATTGAAATGAGCACAGATAAAGTTCCTTAAGCCAAATATGGAATAGACAAGAGCTACTCCTTGCTCAACGAAATGGACTCAACACCGCATATTAAACGCCTAAGAATGTACCTGACTAGTAAGTATCTTAAAACCTATGGATTACTATGTCTGCGAAAGAGAATCAAGCATGTGTGCAGGGGCATAAACGCAGCAGTGATAGGATTGGAGAGGTTCGGTGAGCAAATGAAGACCCTTTGAGGTCGTATTGCATGGTACCCATTCCACGGGTTTCAAGTACCCAGGTTTAAGGTATTCTTCCTTCAGCTAAAACATGCATGTGGAACCCAGAGTATGATCAACCGTGTGAACGGGAGACGTGTTCAAATATGTCTCAGTTTTCCTCCCCTGGTACTCGGGTGCAACATTCCAGATGCTTTACTAACACTCTCCCCTCTTGGAGAGTCAGAGCCTTTAACCTCCTGTTTGGCCCAGTTTGCAATTTCTGCGGAAGATGAACAGGAATAGCGAGAACCAATGAGAGACTAGCTGGAGGTGTCTGGACGGGCAAATTTCACTCTCATTTCCCATCAGGAAGAGGAATTAACCAAAGGCTCAGCGTGCCGTGCCGGAACAAGATTAGGGCCTGAAGCCATCCTGCGGTGTTGCGGCCATCTCACAAGAAAGCGAGTTGAAGAAAGGAGCTCAGGGGCACTGTAATTCACAAACCTGCAGAGTTATAAATGACAGCTATCGTCCAAAAATATACTGAAGTAAGGCTGCCAAGAGGACTTGAAAGTGGGGCAGAATTGCAGGAAACTGATTTCAGGAGGTAGACTGGAATTGCATTGAAAGCATAGGAAAAGAGGCAGAACGTCCACAATGATGCACTTGGCCAAAAAGGGCGTATGCGTTTATTCCTGAATATATTCAGGAAAAAACGCATACGCCCTTTTTGGCCAACCAAGCAAGCTTGCAAAGGAAATCTGCACTACAATGAAGTCTCACTTCCCCCCGGTCAAAAGGGCCATCTGAAAAAAGTGTAAAATCCAGAAAGGCAGGACAGGCCATGGAGAACTGGGAGCCTTGTTATGCTGATGGGTGGGATGTAAATTGCCAACAGACACTCGGGAGAAGTGTATGGTGTTTCCTGATGCATCTAAGAAACAAAGCAACAGAGCCTAGGGCACTTCCACTTATGGTCCTATAGCTTAGGGAAATTAAAATCAAAAAGACACAGCCACCCCAAAGTTTGGGACGCCTCTGTTTACAAGAACCTCATTTACCGTACAAGTTCAATATCACAGAAAGTGAAAAATGGATAAAGAACTTGTGGTACTTACGTACAATGCAGTATCAATCAGCAATGAAATCTATGTCATCTGGCCCTTAGCAGCACAATGAGTGGATTCAGGTATGATGATTCTAACTGAAATAAGTCACACAGAAAAAGAAACATCATAAGATATCAGTAATACACGGAATGTAAACTTGGCTACACAGGAACTGAATTACAGAAGAGAACAGGGTCTCAAATTTAGAAAACCAACTTATGCTTGCTTAAGGGTAAAGGTGAGTTGGGGTGCTGCATAAAACCAGAGATTGAAATGAGCACAGATAAAGTTCCTTAAGCCAAATATGGAATAGACAAGAGCTACTCCTTGCTCAACGAAATGGAGTCAACACCCCATATTAAATGCCTAAGAATGTACCTGACTAGTAAGTATCTTAAAACTTATGGATTGCTATGTCTCCGAAAGAGAATCAAGCATGTGTACAGGGGCATAAACGCAGCAGTGATAGGATTGGAGAGGTTCGGTGAGCAAATGAAGACCCTTTGAAGTCATATTGCATGGTACCCATTCCACGGCTCTCAACTCTCAAGGTTTAAGGTATTCTTCCTTCAGCTAAAACATGCATGTGGAACCTAGAGTATGATCAAACATATGATCGGGAGACGTGTTCAAATATTATTCAGTTTTGGTACCCTGGTACTCGGGTGCAACATTCCAGATGCTTTACTAACACTCTCCCGACTTGGAGAGTCAGTCCCTTTATCCTCCTGTTTGGCCCAGTTTGCAATTTCTGCGGAAGATGAACAGGAATAGCGAGAACCAATGAGAGAATAGCTGGAGGTGTCTGGACGGGCAAATTTAACTCTCATTTCCCGCTAGGAAGAGGAATTAACCAAAGGCTCAGCGTGCTGTGCCGGAACCAGATTAGGGCCTGAAGCCATCCTGCGGTGTTGCGGCCAGGTCACAAGAAAGCGAGTTGAAGAAAGGAGCTCAGGGACACTGTAATTCACAAACCTGCAGAGTTATAAATGACAGGTATCGTCCAAAAATATACTGAAGGAAGGCTGCCAAGAGGACTTGAAAGCGGGGCAGAATTGCAGGAAACCGATTTCAGGAGGTAGACTGGAATTGCATTGAAAGCATAGGAAAAGAGGCAGAACGTCCACAATGATGCACTTGGCCATAAAGGGCGTATGCGTTTTATCCTGAATATATTCAGGAAAAAACGCATACGCCCTTTTTGGCCAACCAAGCAAACTTGCAAAGGAAATCTGCACTACAATGAAGTCTCACTTCCCCCCAGTCAAAAGGGCCATCTGAAAAAAGTGTAAAATCCAGAAAGGCAGGACAGGCCATGGAGAACTGGGAGCCTTGTTATGCTGATGGGCGGGATGTAAATTGCCAACAGACACTCGGGAGAAGTGTATGGTGTTTCCGGAAACATCTAAAAAACAAAGCAACAGAGCCTAGGGCACTTCCACTTATGGTCCTATAGCTTAGGGAAATTAAAATCAAAAAGACACAGCCACCCCAAAGTTTGGGACGCCTCTGTTTACAAGAACCTCGTTTACAGTACAAGTTCAACATCGCAGAAATTGAAAAATGGATAAAGAAGTTGTGGTATTTACGTACAAAGCAATATCACTCAGCATTGAAATCTATGTCATCAGGCCCTTAGCAGCACAATGAGTGGATTCAGATATGATGATTCTAACTGAAATAAGTCACACAGAAAAAGAAACATCATAAGATATCACTAATACACGGAATGTAAACTTGGCTACACAGGAACTGAATTACAGAACAGAACAGTGTCTCAAAGTTAGAAAACCAACTTATGCTTGCTTAAGGGGAAAGGTGAGTTGGGGTGCTGCATAAAACCAGAGATTGAAATGAGCACAGATAAAGTTCCTTAAGCCAAATATGGAATAGACAAGAGCTACTCCTTGCTCAACGAAATGGACTCAACACCCCAAATTAAACGCCTAAGAATGAACCTGACTAGTAAGTATCCTAAAACATATGGATTGCTATGTCTCCGAAAGAGAATCAAGCATGTGTACAGGGGCATAAACGCAGCAGTGATAGGATTGGAGAGGTTCACTGAGCAAATGAAGACCCTTTGAAGTCATATTGCATGGTACCCATTCCACGGGTTTCAACTACCCAGGTTTAAGGTATTCTTCCTTCAGCTAAAACATGCATGTGGAACCTAGAGTATGATCAACCATGTGATCGGGAGACGTGTTCAAATATGTCTCAGTTTTCGTACCCTGGTACTCGGGTACAACATTCCAGATGCTTTACTAACACTCTCCCAACTTGGAGAGTCAGTCCCTTTAACCTCCTATTTGGCCCAGTTTGCAATTTCTGCGGAAGATGAACAGGAATAGCGAGAACCAATGAGAGACTAGCTGGAGGTGTCTGGAAGGGCAAATTTAACTCTCATTTCCCACCAGGAAGAGGAATTAACCAAAGGCTCAGCGTGCCATGCCGGAACCAGATTAGGGCCTGAAGCCATCCTGCGTTGTTGCAGCCAGGTCACAAGAAAGCGAGTTGAAGAAAGGAGCTCAGGGGCATTGTAATTCACAAACCTGCAGAGTTATAAAAGACAACTATCGTCCAAAAATATACTGAAGTAAGGCTGCCAAGAGGACTTGAAAGCGGGGCAGAATTGCAGGAAACCGATTTCAGGAGGTAGACTGGAATTGCATTGAAAGCATAGGAAAAGAGGCAGAACGTCCACAATGAAGCACTTGGCCATAAAGGGCGTATGCGTTTTTTCCTGAATATATTCAGGAAAAAACGCATACGCCCTTTTTGGCCAACCAAGCAAACTTGCAAAGGAAATCTGCACTACAATGAAGTCTCAATTTCCCCCGGTCAAAAGGGCCATCTGAAAAAAGTGTAAAATCCAGAAAGGCAGGACAGGCCATGGAGAACTGGGAGCCTTGTTATGCTGATGGGCGGGATGTAAATTGCCAACAGACACCCGGGAGAAGTGTATGGTGTTTCCTGAAACATCTAAAAAACAAAGCAACAGAGCCTAGGGCACTTCCACTTATGGTCCTATAGCTTAGGGAAAGTAAAATCAAAAAGACACAGCCACCCCAAAGTTTGGGACGCCTCTGTTTACAAGAACCTCGTTTACAGTACAAGTTCAACATCGCAGAAATTGAAAAATGGATAAATAAGTTGTGGTATTTACTTACAAAGCAATATCACTCAGCACTGAAATCTATGTCATCAGGCCCTTAGCAGCACAATGAGTGGATTCAGATATGATGATTCTAACTGAAATAAGTCACACAGAAAAAGAAACATCATAAGATATCAGTAATACTTGGAATGTAAACTTGGCTACACAGGAACTGAATTACAGAACAGAACAGTGTCTCAAATTTAGAAAACCAACTTATTCTTGCTTAAGGGGAAAGGTGAGTTGGGGTGCTGCATAAAACCAGAGATTGAAATGAGCACAGATAAAGTTCCTTAAGCCAAATATGGAATAGACAAGAGCTACTCCTTGCTCAACGAAATGGACTCAACACCCCATATTAAACGCCTAAGAATGTACCTGACTAGTAAGTATCTTAAAACCTATGGATTGCTATGTCTCCGAAAGAGAATCAAGCATGTGTACAGGGGCATAAACGCAGCAGTGATAGGATTGGAGAGGTTCGGTGAGCAAATGAATACCCTTTGAAGTCATATTTCATGGTACCCATTCCACGGGTGTCAACTACCCAGGTTTAAGGTATTCTTCCTTCAGCTACAACATGCATGTGGAACCCAGAGTATGATCAACCGTGTGAACGGGAGACGTGTTCAAATATGTCTCAGTTTTCCTCCCCTGGTACTCGGGTGCAACATTCCAGACGCTTTACTAACACTCTCCCCACTTGGAGAGTCGGCGCCTTTAACCTCCTGTTTGGCCCAGTTTGCAATTTCTGCGGAAGATGAACAGGAATAGCGAGAACCAATGAGAGACTAGCTGGAGGTGTCTGGACGGGCAAATTTAACTCTCATTTCCCACCAGGAAGAGGAAATAACCAAAGTCTCAGCGTGCCGTGCCGGAACCAGATTAGGGCCTGAAGCCATCCTGCGGTGTTGCGGCCAGCTCACAAGAAAGCGAGTTGAAGAAAGGAGCTCAGGGGCACTGTAATTCTCAAACATGCACAGTTATAAATGACAGCTATCGTCCAAAAATATACTGAAGTAAGGCTGCCAAGAGGACTTGAAAGCGGGGCAGAATTGCAGGAAACCGATTTCAGGAGGTAGAGTGGAATTGCATTGAAAGCATAGGAAAAGAGGCAGAACGTCCACAATGATGCACTTGGCCACAAAGGCCGTATGCGTCTTTTCCTGAATATATTCAGGAAAAAACGCATACGCCCTTTTTGGCCAACCAAGCAAGCTTGCAAAGGAAATCTGCACTACAATGAAGTCTCACTTCCCCCCGGTCAAAAGGGCCATCTGAAAAAAGTGTAAAATCCAGAAAGGCAGGAGAGGCCATGAAGAACTGGGAGCCTTGTTATGCTGATGGGCGCGATGTAAATTGCCAACAGCCACTCGGGAGAAGTGTATGGTGTTTCCTGAAACATCTAAAAAACAAAGCAACAGAGCCTAGGGCACTTCCACTTATGGTCCTATAGCTTAGGGAAATTAAAATCAAAAAGACACAGCCACCCCAAAGTTTGGGACGCCTCTGTTTTCAAGAACCTCATTTACCGTACAAGTTCAATATCACAGAAAGTGAAAAATGGATAAAGAACTTGTGGTACTTACGTACAATTCAGTATCACTCAGCAATGAAATCTATGTCGTCAGGCCCGTAGCAGCATAATGAGTGGATTCAGGTACGATGATTCTAACTGAAATAAGTCACACAGAAAAAGAAACATCATAAGATATCACTAATACACGGAATGTAAACTTGGCTACACAGAAACTGAATTCCAAAACAGAACAGGGTCTCAAATTTAGAAAACCAACTTATGCTTGCTTAAGGGGAAAGGTGAGTTGGGGTGCGGCATAAAACCAGAGATTGAAATGAGCACAGATAAAGTTCCTTAAGCCAAATATGGAATAGACAAGAGCTACTCCTTGCTCAACGAAATGGACTCAACACCGCATATTAAACGCCTAAGTATGTACCTGACTAGTAAGTATCTTCAAACCTATGGATTGCTATGTCTCCGAAAGAGAATCAAGCGTGTGTACAGGGGCATAAACGCAGCAGTGATAGGATTGGAGAGGTTCGGTGAGCAAATGAAGACCCTTTGAAGTCATATTGCATGGTACCCATTCCACGGGTTTCAACTACCCAGGTTTAAGGTATTCTTCCTTCAGCTAAAACATGCATGTGGAACCCAGAGTATGATCAACCGTGTGAACGGGAGACGTGTTCAAATATGTCTCAGTTTTCCTCCCCTGGTACTCGGGTGCAACATTCCAGACGCTTTACTAACACTCTCCCCACTTGGAGAGTCAGTGCCTTTAACCTCCTGTTTGGCCCAGTTTGCAATTTCTGCGGAAGATGAACAGGAATAGCGAGAACCAATGAGAGACTAGCTGGAGGTGTCTGGACGGGCAAATTTAACTCTCATGTCCCACCAGGAAGAGGAATTAACCAAAGGCTCAGCGTGCCGTGCCGGAACCAGATTAGGGCCTGAAGCCATCCTGCGGTGTTGCGGCCAGCTCACAAGAAAGCGAGTTGAAGAAAGGAGCTCAGGGGCACTGTAATTCTCAAACCTGCACAGTTATAAATGACAGCTATCGTCCAAAAATATACTGAAGTAAGGCTGCCAAGAGGACTTGAAAGTGGGGCAGAATTGCAGGAAACCGATTTCAGGAGGTAGACTGGAATTGCATTGAAAGCATAGGAAAAGAGGCAGAACGTCCACAATGATGCACTTGGCCAAAAAGGGCGTATGCGTTTTTTCCTGAATATATTCAGGAAAAAACGCATACGCCCTTTTTGGCCAACCAAGCAAGCTTGCAAAGGAAATCTGCACTACAATGAAGTCTCACTTGCCCCCGGTCAAAAGGGCCATCTGAAAAAAGTGTAAAATCCAGAAAGGCAGGACAGGCCATGGAGAACTGGGAGCCTTGTTATGCTGATGGGCGGGATGGAAATTGCCAACAGACACTCGGGAGAAGTGTATGGTGTTTCCTGATGCATCTAAGAAACAAAGCAACAGAGCCTAGGGCACTTCCACTTATGGTCCTATAGCTTAGGGAAATTAAAATCAAAAAGGCACAGCCACCCCGAAGTTTGGAATGGCTCTGTTTACAAGAACCTCGTTTACAGTACAAGTTCAACATCACAGAAAGTGAAAAATGGATAAAGAAGTTGTGGTATTTACTTACAAAGCAATATCACTCAGCAATGAAATCTATGTCATCAGGCCCTTAGCAGCACAATGAGTGGATTCAGTTATGATGATTCTAACTGAAATAAGTCACACAGAAAAAGAAACATCATAAGATATCAGTAATACACGGAATGTAAACTTGGCTACACAGGAACTGAATTACAGAACAGAACAGGGTCTCAAATTTAGAAAACCAACTTATGCTTGCTTAAGGGTAAAGGTGAGTTGGGGTGCTGCATAAAACCAGAGAATGAAATGAGCACAGATAAAGTTCCTTAAGCCAAATATGGAATAGACAAGAGCTACTCCTTGCTCAACGAAATGGACTCAACACCGCATATTAAACGCCTAAGAATGTACCTGACTAGTAAGTATCTTAAAACCTATGGATTACTATGTCTGCGAAAGAGAATCAAGCATGTGTGCAAGGGCATAAACGCAGCAGTGATAGGATTGGAGAGGTTCGGTGAGCAAATGAAGACCCTTTGAAGTCATATTGCATGGTACCCATTCCACGAGTTTCAAGTACCCAGGTTTAAGGTATTCTTCCTTCAGCTAAAACATGCATGTGGAACCCAGAGTATGATCAACCATGAGAACGGGAGATGTGTTCAAATATGTCTCAGTTTTCCTCCCCTGGTACTCGGGTGCAACATTCCAGACGCTTTACTAACACTCTCCCCACTTGGAGAGTCAGCGCCTTTAACCTCCTGTTTGGCCCAGTTTGCAATTTCTGCGGAAGATGAACAGGAATAGCGAGAACCAATGAGAGACTAGCTGGAGGTGTCTGGACGGGCAAATTTAACTCTCATTTCCCACCAGGAAGAGGAATTAACCAAAGGCTCAGCGTGCCGTGCCGGAACCAGATTAGGGCCTGAAGCCATCCTGCGGTGTTGCGGCCAGCTCACAAGAAAACGAGTTGAAGAAAGGAGCTCAGGGGCACTGTAATTCTCAAACCTGCAGAGTTATAAATGACAGCTATCGTCCAAAAATATACTGAAGTAAGGCTGCCAAGAGGACTTGAAAGCAGGGCAGAATTGCAGGAAACCGATTTCAGGAGGTAGAGTGGAATTGCATTGAAAGCATAGGAAAAGAGGCAGAACGTCCACAATGATGCACTTGGCCAAAAAGGGCGTATGCGTTTTTTCCTGAATATATTCAGGAAAAAACGCATACGCCCTTTTTGGCCAACCAAGCAAGCTTGCAAAGGAAATCTGCACTACAATGAAGTCTCACTTCCCCCCGGTCAAAAGGGCCATCTGAAAAAAGTGTAAAATCCAGAAAGGCAGGAGAGGCCATGAAGAACTGGGAGCCTTGTTATGCTGATGGGCGCGATGTAAATTGCCAACAGCCACTCGGGAGAAGTGTATGGTGTTTCCTGGAACATCTAAAAAACAAAGCAACAGAACCTAGGGCACTTCCACTTATGGTCCTATAGCTTAGGGAAATTAAAATCAAAAAGACACAGCCACCCCGAAGTTTGGAACGGCTCTGTTTACAAGAACCTCATTTACAGTACAAGTTCAACATCACAGAAAGTGAAAAATGGATAAAGAAGTTGTGGTATTTACTTACAAAGCAATATCACTCAGCAATGAAATCTATGTCATCAGGCCCTTAGCAGCACAATGAGTGGATTCAGGTATGATGATTCTAACTGAAATAAGTCACACAGAAAAAGAAACATCATAAGATATCAGTAATACACGGAATGTAAACTTGGCTACACAGGAACTGAATTACAGAACAGAACAGGGTCTCAAATTTAGAAAACCAACTTATGCTTGCTTAAGGGGAAAGGTGAGTTGAGGTGCTGCATAAAACCAGAGAATGAAATGAGCACAGATAAAGTTCCTTAAGCCAAATATGGAATAGACAAGAGCTACTCCTTGCTCAACGAAATGGACTCAACACCGCATATTAAACGCCTAAGAATGTACCTGACTAGTAAGTATCTTAAAACCTATGGATTACTATGTCTGCGAAAGAGAATCAAGCATGTGTGCAAGGGCATAAACGCAGCAGTGATAGGATTGGAGAGGTTCGGTGAGCAAATGAAGGCCCTTTGAAGTCATATTGCATGGTACCCATTCCACGGGTTTCAAGTACCTAGGTTTAAGGTATTCTTCCTTCAGCTAAAACATGCATGTGGAACCCAGAGTATGATCAACCGTGTGAACGGGAGACGTGTTCAAATATGTCTCAGTTTTCCTCCCCTGGTACTCGGGTGAAACATTCCAGACGCTTTACTTACACTCTCCCCACTTGGAGAGTCAGCGCCTTTAACCTCCTGTTTGGCCCAGTTTGCAATTTCTGCGGAAGATGAACAGGAATAGCGAGAACCAATGAGAGACTAGCTGGAGGTGTCTGGACGGGCAAATTTCACTCTCATTTCCCACCAGGAAGAGGAATTAACCAAAGGCTCAGCGTGCCATGCCGGAACAAGATTAGGGCCTGAAGCCATCCTGCGGTGTTGCGGCCAGGTCACAAGAAAGCGAGTTGAAGAAAGGAGCTCAGGGACACTGTAATTCACAAACCTGCAGAGTTATAAATGACAGCTATCGTCCAAAAATATACTGAAGTAAGGCTGCCAAGAGGACTTGAAAGCGGGGCAGAATTGCAGGAAACCGATTTCAGGAGGTAGACTGGAATTGCATTGAAAGCATAGGAAAAGAGGCAGAACGTCCACAATGATGCACTTGGCCAAAAAGGGCGTATGCGTTTTTTCCTGAATATATTCAGGAAAAAACGCATACGCCCTTTTTGGCCAACCAAGCAAGCTTGCAAAGGAAATCTGCACTACAATGAAGTCTCACTTCCCCCCGGTCAAAAGGGCCATCTGAAAAAAGTGTAAAATCCAGAAAGGCAGGACAGGCCATGGAGAACTGGGAGCCTTGTTATGCTGATGGGCGGGATGGAAATTGCCAACAGACACTCGGGAGAAGTGTATGGTGTTTCCTGATGCATCTAAGAAACAAAGCAACAGAGCCTAGGGCACTTCCACTTATGGTCCTATAGCTTAGGGAAATTAAAATCAAAAAGGCACAGCCACCCCGAAGTTTGGAATGGCTCTGTTTACAAGAACCTCGTTTACAGTACAAGTTCAACATCACAGAAAGTGAAAAATGGATAAAGAAGTTGTGGTATTTACTTACAAAGCAATATCACTCAGCAATGAAATCTATGTCATCAGGCCCTTAGCAGCACAATGAGTGGATTCAGTTATGATGATTCTAACTGAAATAAGTCACACAGAAAAAGAAACATCATAAGATATCAGTAATACACGGAATGTAAACTTGGCTACACAGGAACTGAATTACAGAACAGAACAGGGTCTCAAATTTAGAAAACCAACTTATGCTTGCTTAAGGGGAAAGGTGAGTTGGGGTGCTGCATAAAACCAGAGAATGAAATGAGCACAGATAAAGTTCCTTAAGCCAAATATGGAATAGACAAGAGCTACTCCTTGCTCAACGAAATGGACTCAACACCGCATATTAAACGCCTAAGAATGTACCTGACTAGTAAGTATCTTAAAACCTATGGATTACTATGTCTGCGAAAGAGAATCAAGCATGTGTGCAAGGGCATAAACGCAGCAGTGATAGGATTGGAGAGGTTCGGTGAGCAAATGAAGACCCTTTGAAGTCATATTGCATGGTACCCATTCCACGAGTTTCAAGTACCCAGGTTTAAGGTATTCTTCCTTCAGCTAAAACATGCATGTGGAACCCAGAGTATGATCAACCATGTGAACGGGAGATGTGTTCAAATATGTCTCAGTTTTCCTCCCCTGGTACTCGGGTGCAACATTCCAGACGCTTTACTAACACTCTCCCCACTTGGAGAGTCAGCGCCTTTAACCTCCTGTTTGGCCCAGTTTGCAATTTCTGCGGAAGATGAACAGGAATAGCGAGAACCAATGAGAGACTAGCTGGAGGTGTCTGGACGGGCAAATTTAACTCTCATTTCCCACCAGGAAGAGGAATTAACCAAAGGCTCAGCGTGCCGTGCCGGAACCAGATTAGGGCCTGAAGCCATCCTGCAGTGTTGCGGCCAGCTCACAAGAAAACGAGTTGAAGAAAGGAGCTCAGGGGCACTGTAATTCTCAAACCTGCAGAGTTATAAATGACAGCTATCGTCCAAAAATATACTGAAGTAAGGCTGCCAAGAGGACTTGAAAGCGGGGCAGAATTGCAGGAAACCGATTTCAGGAGGTAGAGTGGAATTGCATTGAAAGCATAGGAAAAGAGGCAGAACGTCCACAATGATGCACTTGGCCAAAAAGGGCGTATGCGTTTTTTCCTGAATATATTCAGGAAAAAACGCATACGCCCTTTTTGGCCAACCAAGCAAGTTTGCAAAGGAAATCTGCACTACAATGAAGTCTCACTTCCCCCCGGTCAAAAGGGCCATCTGAAAAAAGTGTAAAATCCAGAAAGGCAGGAGAGGCCATGAAGAACTGGGAGCCTTGTTATGCTGATGGGCGCGATGTAAATTGCCAACAGCCACTCGGGAGAAGTGTATGGTGTTTCCTGAAACATCTAAAAAACAAAGCAACAGAGCCTAGGGCACTTCCACTTATGGTCCTATAGCTTAGGGAAATTAAAATCAAAAAGACACAGCCACCCCGAAGTTTGGAACGGCTCTGTTTACAGGAACCTCGTTTACAGTACAAGTTCTACATCACAGAAAGTGAAAAATGGATAAAGAAGTTGTGGTATTTACTTACAAAGCAATATCACTCAGCAATGAAATCTATGTCATCAGGCCCTTAGCAGCACAATGAGTGGATTCAGGTATGATGATTCTAACTGAAATAAGTCACACAGAAAAAGAAACATCATAAGATATCAGTAATACACGGAATGTAAACTTGGCTACACAGGAACTGAATTCCAAAACAGAACAGGGTCTCAAATTTAGAAAACAAACTTATGCTTGCTTAAGGGGAAAGGTGAGTTGGGGTGCTGCATAAAACCAGAGATTGAAATGAGCACAGATAAAGTTCCTTAAGCCAAATATGGAATAGACAAGAGCTACTCCTTGCTCAACGAAATGGACACAACACCGCATATTAAACGCCTAAGAATGTACCTGACTAGTAAGTATGTTAAAACCTATGGATTGCTATGTCTCCGAAAGAGAACCAAGCATGTGTACAGGGGCATAAACGCAGCAGTGATAGGATTGGAGAGGTTCACTGAGCAAATGAATACCCTTTGAAGTCATATTTCATGGTACCCATTCCACGGGTGTCAACTACCCAGGTTTAAGGTATTCTTCCTTCAGCTAAAACATGCATGTGGAACCCAGAGTATGATCAACCGTGTGAATGGGAGACTTCTTCAAATATGTCTCAGTTTACCTCCCCTGGTACTCGGGTGCAACATTCCAGACGCTTTACTAACACTCTCCCCACTTGGAGAGTCAGCGCCTTTAACATCCTGTTTGGCCCAGTTTGCAATTTCTGTGGAAGATGAACAGGAATAGTGAGAACCAATGAGAGACTAGCTGGAGGTGTCTGGACGGGCAAATTTAACTCTCATTTCCCACCAGGAAGAGGAAATAACCAAAGGCTCAGCGTTCCGTGCCGGAACCAGATTAGGGCCTGAAGCCATCCTGCGGTGTTGCGGCCAGCTCAAAGAAAGCGAGTTGAAGAAAGGAGCTCAGGGACACTGTAATTCACAAACCTGCAGAGTTATAAATGACAGCTATCGTCCAAAAATATTCTGAAGTAAGGCTGCCAAGAGGACTTGAAAGCGGGGCAGAATTGCAGGAAACCGATTTCA
Organism: Grampus griseus; assembly: GCF_964374135.1. Taxonomy (NCBI): domain Eukaryota; kingdom Metazoa; phylum Chordata; class Mammalia; order Artiodactyla; family Delphinidae; genus Grampus; species Grampus griseus. Next base: position 12,847 of record NW_028133011.1, on the reverse strand, counting down.
GGAGGTAGACTGGAATTGCATTGAAAGCATAGGAAAAGAGGCAGAACGTCCACAATGATGCACTTGGCCAAAAAGGGCGTATGCGTTTTTTCCTGAATATATTCAGGAAAAAACGCATACGCCCTTTTTGGCCAACCAAGCAAGCTTGCAAAGGAAATCTGCACTACAATGAAGTCTCACTTGCCCCCGGTCAAAAGGGCCATCTGAAAAAAGTGTAAAATCCAGAAAGGCAGGACAGGCCATGGAGAACTGGGAGCCTTGTTATGCTGATGGGCGGGATGGAAATTGCCAACAGACACTCGGGAGAAGTGTATGGTGTTTCCTGATGCATCTAAGAAACAAAGCAACAGAGCCTAGGGCACTTCCACTTATGGTCCTATAGCTTAGGGAAATTAAAATCAAAAAGGCACAGCCACCCCGAAGTTTGGAATGGCTCTGTTTACAAGAACCTCGTTTACAGTACAAGTTCAACATCACAGAAAGTGAAAAATGGATAAAGAAGTTGTGGTATTTACTTACAAAGCAATATCACTCAGCAATGAAATCTATGTCATCAGGCCCTTAGCAGCACAATGAGTGGATTCAGTTATGATGATTCTAACTGAAATAAGTCACACAGAAAAAGAAACATCATAAGATATCAGTAATACACGGAATGTAAACTTGGCTACACAGGAACTGAATTACAGAACAGAACAGGGTCTCAAATTTAGAAAACCAACTTATGCTTGCTTAAGGGTAAAGGTGAGTTGGGGTGCTGCATAAAACCAGAGAATGAAATGAGCACAGATAAAGTTCCTTAAGCCAAATATGGAATAGACAAGAGCTACTCCTTGCTCAACGAAATGGACTCAACACCGCATATTAAACGCCTAAGAATGTACCTGACTAGTAAGTATCTTAAAACCTATGGATTACTATGTCTGCGAAAGAGAATCAAGCATGTGTGCAAGGGCATAAACGCAGCAGTGATAGGATTGGAGAGGTTCGGTGAGCAAATGAAGACCCTTTGAAGTCATATTGCATGGTACCCATTCCACGAGTTTCAAGTACCCAGGTTTAAGGTATTCTTCCTTCAGCTAAAACATGCATGTGGAACCCAGAGTATGATCAACCATGAGAACGGGAGATGTGTTCAAATATGTCTCAGTTTTCCTCCCCTGGTACTCGGGTGCAACATTCCAGACGCTTTACTAACACTCTCCCCACTTGGAGAGTCAGCGCCTTTAACCTCCTGTTTGGCCCAGTTTGCAATTTCTGCGGAAGATGAACAGGAATAGCGAGAACCAATGAGAGACTAGCTGGAGGTGTCTGGACGGGCAAATTTAACTCTCATTTCCCACCAGGAAGAGGAATTAACCAAAGGCTCAGCGTGCCGTGCCGGAACCAGATTAGGGCCTGAAGCCATCCTGCGGTGTTGCGGCCAGCTCACAAGAAAACGAGTTGAAGAAAGGAGCTCAGGGGCACTGTAATTCTCAAACCTGCAGAGTTATAAATGACAGCTATCGTCCAAAAATATACTGAAGTAAGGCTGCCAAGAGGACTTGAAAGCGGGGCAGAATTGCAGGAAACCGATTTCAGGAGGTAGAGTGGAATTGCATTGAAAGCATAGGAAAAGAGGCAGAACGTCCACAATGATGCACTTGGCCAAAAAGGGCGTATGCGTTTTTTCCTGAATATATTCAGGAAAAAACGCATACGCCCTTTTTGGCCAACCAAGCAAGCTTGCAAAGGAAATCTGCACTACAATGAAGTCTCACTTCCCCCCGGTCAAAAGGGCCATCTGAAAAAAGTGTAAAATCCAGAAAGGCAGGAGAGGCCATGAAGAACTGGGAGCCTTGTTATGCTGATGGGCGGGATGTAAATTGCCAACAGCCACTCGGGAGAAGTGTATGGTGTTTCCTGGAACATCTAAAAAACAAAGCAACAGAACCTAGGGCACTTCCACTTATGGTCCTATAGCTTAGGGAAATTAAAATCAAAAAGACACAGCCACCCCGAAGTTTGGAACGGCTCTGTTTACAAGAACCTCATTTACAGTACAAGTTCAACATCACAGAAAGTGAAAAATGGATAAAGAAGTTGTGGTATTTACTTACAAAGCAATATCACTCAGCAATGAAATCTATGTCATCAGGCCCTTAGCAGCACAATGAGTGGATTCAGGTATGATGATTCTAACTGAAATAAGTCACACAGAAAAAGAAACATCATAAGATATCAGTAATACACGGAATGTAAACTTGGCTACACAGGAACTGAATTACAGAACAGAACAGGGTCTCAAATTTAGAAAACCAACTTATGCTTGCTTAAGGGGAAAGGTGAGTTGAGGTGCTGCATAAAACCAGAGAATGAAATGAGCACAGATAAAGTTCCTTAAGCCAAATATGGAATAGACAAGAGCTACTCCTTGCTCAACGAAATGGACTCAACACCGCATATTAAACGCCTAAGAATGTACCTGACTAGTAAGTATCTTAAAACCTATGGATTACTATGTCTGCGAAAGAGAATCAAGCATGTGTGCAAGGGCATAAACGCAGCAGTGATAGGATTGGAGAGGTTCGGTGAGCAAATGAAGGCCCTTTGAAGTCATATTGCATGGTACCCATTCCACGGGTTTCAAGTACCTAGGTTTAAGGTATTCTTCCTTCAGCTAAAACATGCATGTGGAACCCAGAGTATGATCAACCGTGTGAACGGGAGACGTGTTCAAATATGTCTCAGTTTTCCTCCCCTGGTACTCGGGTGAAACATTCCAGACGCTTTACTTACACTCTCCCCACTTGGAGAGTCAGCGCCTTTAACCTCCTGTTTGGCCCAGTTTGCAATTTCTGCGGAAGATGAACAGGAATAGCGAGAACCAATGAGAGACTAGCTGGAGGTGTCTGGACGGGCAAATTTCACTCTCATTTCCCACCAGGAAGAGGAATTAACCAAAGGCTCAGCGTGCCATGCCGGAACAAGATTAGGGCCTGAAGCCATCCTGCGGTGTTGCGGCCAGGTCACAAGAAAGCGAGTTGAAGAAAGGAGCTCAGGGACACTGTAATTCACAAACCTGCAGAGTTATAAATGACAGCTATCGTCCAAAAATATACTGAAGTAAGGCTGCCAAGAGGACTTGAAAGCGGGGCAGAATTGCAGGAAACCGATTTCAGGAGGTAGACTGGAATTGCATTGAAAGCATAGGAAAAGAGGCAGAACGTCCACAATGATGCACTTGGCCAAAAAGGGCGTATGCGTTTTTTCCTGAATATATTCAGGAAAAAACGCATACGCCCTTTTTGGCCAACCAAGCAAGCTTGCAAAGGAAATCTGCACTACAATGAAGTCTCACTTCCCCCCGGTCAAAAGGGCCATCTGAAAAAAGTGTAAAATCCAGAAAGGCAGGACAGGCCATGGAGAACTGGGAGCCTTGTTATGCTGATGGGCGGGATGGAAATTGCCAACAGACACTCGGGAGAAGTGTATGGTGTTTCCTGATGCATCTAAGAAACAAAGCAACAGAGCCTAGGGCACTTCCACTTATGGTCCTATAGCTTAGGGAAATTAAAATCAAAAAGGCACAGCCACCCCGAAGTTTGGAATGGCTCTGTTTACAAGAACCTCGTTTACAGTACAAGTTCAACATCACAGAAAGTGAAAAATGGATAAAGAAGTTGTGGTATTTACTTACAAAGCAATATCACTCAGCAATGAAATCTATGTCATCAGGCCCTTAGCAGCACAATGAGTGGATTCAGTTATGATGATTCTAACTGAAATAAGTCACACAGAAAAAGAAACATCATAAGATATCAGTAATACACGGAATGTAAACTTGGCTACACAGGAACTGAATTACAGAACAGAACAGGGTCTCAAATTTAGAAAACCAACTTATGCTTGCTTAAGGGGAAAGGTGAGTTGGGGTGCTGCATAAAACCAGAGAATGAAATGAGCACAGATAAAGTTCCTTAAGCCAAATATGGAATAGACAAGAGCTACTCCTTGCTCAACGAAATGGACTCAACACCGCATATTAAACGCCTAAGAATGTACCTGACTAGTAAGTATCTTAAAACCTATGGATTACTATGTCTGCGAAAGAGAATCAAGCATGTGTGCAAGGGCATAAACGCAGCAGTGATAGGATTGGAGAGGTTCGGTGAGCAAATGAAGACCCTTTGAAGTCATATTGCATGGTACCCATTCCACGAGTTTCAAGTACCCAGGTTTAAGGTATTCTTCCTTCAGCTAAAACATGCATGTGGAACCCAGAGTATGATCAACCATGTGAACGGGAGATGTGTTCAAATATGTCTCAGTTTTCCTCCCCTGGTACTCGGGTGCAACATTCCAGACGCTTTACTAACACTCTCCCCACTTGGAGAGTCAGCGCCTTTAACCTCCTGTTTGGCCCAGTTTGCAATTTCTGCGGAAGATGAACAGGAATAGCGAGAACCAATGAGAGACTAGCTGGAGGTGTCTGGACGGGCAAATTTAACTCTCATTTCCCACCAGGAAGAGGAATTAACCAAAGGCTCAGCGTGCCGTGCCGGAACCAGATTAGGGCCTGAAGCCATCCTGCAGTGTTGCGGCCAGCTCACAAGAAAACGAGTTGAAGAAAGGAGCTCAGGGGCACTGTAATTCTCAAACCTGCAGAGTTATAAATGACAGCTATCTTCCAAAAATATACTGAAGTAAGGCTGCCAAGAGGACTTGAAAGCGGGGCAGAATTGCAGGAAACCGATTTCAGGAGGTAGAGTGGAATTGCATTGAAAGCATAGGAAAAGAGGCAGAACGTCCACAATGATGCACTTGGCCAAAAAGGGCGTATGCGTTTTTTCCTGAATATATTCAGGAAAAAACGCATACGCCCTTTTTGGCCAACCAAGCAAGTTTGCAAAGGAAATCTGCACTACAATGAAGTCTCACTTCCCCCCGGTCAAAAGGGCCATCTGAAAAAAGTGTAAAATCCAGAAAGGCAGGAGAGGCCATGAAGAACTGGGAGCCTTGTTATGCTGATGGGCGCGATGTAAATTGCCAACAGCCACTCGGGAGAAGTGTATGGTGTTTCCTGAAACATCTAAAAAACAAAGCAACAGAGCCTAGGGCACTTCCACTTATGGTCCTATAGCTTAGGGAAATTAAAATCAAAAAGACACAGCCACCCCGAAGTTTGGAACGGCTCTGTTTACAGGAACCTCGTTTACAGTACAAGTTCTACATCACAGAAAGTGAAAAATGGATAAAGAAGTTGTGGTATTTACTTACAAAGCAATATCACTCAGCAATGAAATCTATGTCATCAGGCCCTTAGCAGCACAATGAGTGGATTCAGGTATGATGATTCTAACTGAAATAAGTCACACAGAAAAAGAAACATCATAAGATATCAGTAATACACGGAATGTAAACTTGGCTACACAGGAACTGAATTACAGAACAGAACAGGGTCTCAAATTTAGAAAACCAACTTATGCTTGCTTAAGGGGAAAGGTGAGTTGAGGTGCTGCATAAAACCAGAGATTGAAATGAGCACAGATAAAGTTCCTTAAGCCAAATATGGAATAGAGAAGAGCTACTCCTTGCTCAACGAAATGGACTCAACACCGCATATTAAACGCCTAAGAATGTACCTGACTAGTAAGTATCTTAAAACCTATGGATTACTATGTCTGCGAAAGAGAATCAAGCATGTGTGCAGGGGCATAAACGCAGCAGTGATAGGATTGGAGAGGTTCGGTGAGCAAATGAAGACCCTTTGAGGTCGTATTGCATGGTACCCATTCCACGGGTTTCAAGTACCCAGGTTTAAGGTATTCTTCCTTCAGCTAAAACATGCATGTGGAACCCAGAGTATGATCAACCGTGTGAACGGGAGACGTGTTCAAATATGTCTCAGTTTTCCTCCCCTGGTACTCGGGTGCAACATTCCAGACGCTTTACTAACACTCTCCCCACTTGGAGAGTCAGCGCCTTTAACCTCCTGTTTGGCCCAGTTTGCAATTTCTGCGGAAGATGAACAGGAATAGCGAGAACCAATGAGAGACTAGCTGGAGGTGTCTGGACGGGCAAATTTCACTCTCATTTCCCACCAGGAAGAGGAATTAACCAAAGGCTCAGCGTGCCGTGCCGGAACAAGATTAGGGCCTGAAGCCATCCTGCGGTGTTGCGGCCAGGTCACAAGAAAGCGAGTTGAAGAAAGGAGCTCAGGGGCACTGTAATTCACAAACCTGCAGAGTTATAAATGACAGCTATCGTCCAAAAATATACTGAAGTAAGGCTGCCAAGAGGACTTGAAAGCGGGGCAGAATTGCAGGAAACCGATTTCAGGAGGTAGACTGGAATTGCATTGAAAGCATAGGAAAAGAGGCAGAACGTCCACAATGATGCACTTGGCCAAAAAGGCCGTATGCGTTTTTTCCTGAATATATTCAGGAAAAAACGCATACGCACTTTTTGGCCAACCAAGCAAGCTTGCAAAGGAAATCTGCACTACAATGAAGTCTCACTTCACACCGGTCAAAAGGGCCATCTGAAAAAAGTGTAAAATCCAGAAAGGCAGGACAGGCCATGGAGAACTGGGAGCCTTGTTATGCTGATGGGCGGGATGTAAATTGCCAACAGCCACTCAGGAGAAGTGTATGGTGTTTCCTGATGCATCTAAGAAACAAAGCAACAGAGCCTAGGGCACTTCCACTTATGGTCCTATAGCTTAGGGAAATTAAAATCAAAAAGACACAGCCACCCCAAAGTTTGGGACGCCTCTGTTTACAAGAACCTCATTTACCGTACAAGTTCAATATCACAGAAAGTGAAAAATGGATAAAGAACTTGTGGTACTTATGTACAATGCAGTATCACTCAGCAATGAAATCTATGTCATCAGGCCCTTAGCAGCACAATGAGTGGATTCAGGTATGATGATTCTAACTGAAATAAGTCACACAGAAAAAGAAACATCATAAGATATCAGTAATACACGGAATGTAAACTTGGCTACACAGGAACTGAATTCCAAAACAGAACAGGGTCTCAAATTTAGAAAACAAACTTATGCTTGCTTAAGGGGAAAGGTGAGTTGGGGTGCTGCATAAAACCAGAGATTGAAATGAGCACAGATAAAGTTCCTTAAGCCAAATATGGAATAGACAAGAGCTACTCCTTGCTCAACGAAATGGACACAACACCGCATATTAAACGCCTAAGAATGTACCTGACTAGTAAGTATGTTAAAACCTATGGATTGCTATGTCTCCGAAAGAGAACCAAGCATGTGTACAGGGGCATAAACGCAGCAGTGATAGGATTGGAGAGGTTCACTGAGCAAATGAATACCCTTTGAAGTCATATTTCATGGTACCCATTCCACGGGTGTCAACTACCCAGGTTTAAGGTATTCTTCCTTCAGCTAAAACATGCATGTGGAACCCAGAGTATGATCAACCGTGTGAATGGGAGACTTCTTCAAATATGTGTCAGTTTACCTCCCCTGGTACTCGGGTGCAACATTCCAGACGCTTTACTAACACTCTCCCCACTTGGAGAGTCAGCGCCTTTAACATCCTGTTTGGCCCAGTTTGCAATTTCTGTGGAAGATGAACAGGAATAGTGAGAACCAATGAGAGACTAGCTGGAGGTGTCTGGACGGGCAAATTTAACTCTCATTTCCCACCAGGAAGAGGAAATAACCAAAGGCTCAGCGTTCCGTGCCGGAACCAGATTAGGGCCTGAAGCCATCCTGCGGTGTTGCGGCCAGCTCAAAGAAAGCGAGTTGAAGAAAGGAGCTCAGGGACACTGTAATTCACAAACCTGCAGAGTTATAAATGACAGCTATCGTCCAAAAATATTCTGAAGTAAGGCTGCCAAGAGGACTTGAAAGCGGGGCAGAATTGCAGGAAACCGATTTCAGGAGGTAGACTGGAATTGCATTGAAAGCATAGGAAAAGAGGCAGAACGTCCACAATGATGCACTTGGCCAAAAAGGGCGTATGCGTTTTTTCCTGAATATATTCAGGAAAAAACGCATACGCCCTTTTTGGCCAACCAAGCAAGCTTGCAAAGGAAATCTGCACTACAATGAAGTCTCACTTCCCCCCGGTCAAAAGGGCCATCTGAAAAAAGTGTAAAATCCAGAAAGGCAGGACAGGCCATGGAGAACTGGGAGCCTTGTTATGCTGATGGGCGGGATGTAAATTGCCAACAGACACTCGGGAGAAGTGTATGGTGTTTCCTAAAATATCTAAGAAACAAAGCAACAGAGCCTAGGGCACTTCCACTTATGGTCCTATAGTTTAGGGAAATTAAAATCAAAAAGACACAGCCACCCCAAAGTTTGGGACGCCTCTGTTTACAAGAACCTCGTTTACCGTACAAGTTCAATATCACAGAAAGTGAAAAATGGATAAAGAACTTGTGGTACTTACGTACAATGCAGTATCACTCAGCAATGAAATCTATGTCGTCAGGCCCGTAGCAGCATAATGAGTGGATTCAGGTACGATGATTCTAACTGAAATAAGTCACACAGAAAAAGAAACATCATAAGATATCACTAATACACGGAATGTAAACTTGGCTACACAGGAACTGAATTCCAAAACAGAACAGGGTCTCAAATTTAGAAAACCAACTTATGCTTGCTTAAGGGGAAAGGTGAGTTGGGGTGCTGCATAAAACCAGAGATTGAAATGAGCACAGATAAAGTTCCTTAAGCCAAATATGGAATAGACAAGAGCTACTCCTTGCTCAACGAAATGGACTCAACACCCCAAATTAAACGCCTAAGAATGTACCTGACTAGTAAGTATCTTAAAACGTATGGATTGCTATGTCTCCATAAGAGAATCAAGCGTGTGTACAGGGGCATAAATGCAGCAGTGATAGGATTGGAGAGGTTCGGTGAGCAAATGAAGACCTTTGAAGTCATATTGCATGGTACCCATTCCACGGGTTTCAACTACCCAGGTTTAAGGTATTCTTCCTTCAGCTAAAACATGCATGTGGAACCCAGAGTACGATCAACCGTGTGAACTGGAGACGTGTTCAAATATGTCTAAGTTTTCCTCCCCGGTACTCGGGTGCAACATTCCAGACGCTTTACTAACACTCTCCCGACTTGGAGAGTCAGCGCCTTTAACCTCCTGTTTGGCCCAGTTTGCAATTTCTGTGGAAGATGAACAGGAATAGGGAGAACCAATGAGAGACTAGCTGGAGGTGTCTGGACGGGCAAATTTAACTCTCATTTCCCACCAGGAAGAGGAAATAACCAAAGGCTCAGCGTGCCGTGCCGGAACCAGATTAGGGCCTGAAGCCATCCTGCGGTGTTGCAGCCAGGTCACAAGAAAGCGAGTTGAAGAAAGGAGCTCAGGGGCATTGTAATTCACAAACCTGCAGAGTTATAAAAGACAACTATCGTCCAAAAATATACTGAAGTAAGGCTGCCAAGAGGACTTGAAAGCGGGGCAGAATTGCAGGAAACCGATTTCAGGAGGTAGACTGGAATTGCATTGAAAGCATAGGAAAAGAGGCAGAACGTCCACAATGATGCACTTGGCCATAAAGGGCGTATGCGTTTTTTCCTGAATATATTCAGGAAAAAACGCATACGCACTTTTTGGCCAACCAAGCAAACTTGCAAAGGAAATCTGCACTACAATGAAGTCTCACTTCCCCCCGGTCAAAAGGGCCATCTGAAAAAAGTGTAAAATCCAGAAAGGCAGGACAGGCCATGGAGAACTGGGAGCCTTGTTATGCTGATGGGCGGGATGTAAATTGCCAACAGACACCCAGGAGAAGTGTATGGTGTTTCCTGAAACATCTAAGAAACAAAGCAACAGAGCCTAGGGCACTTCCACTTATGGTCCTATAGCTTAGGGATATTAAAATCAAAAAGACACAGCCACCCCAAAGTTTGGGACGCCTCTGTTTACAAGAACCTCGTTTACAGTACAAGTTCAACATCGCAGAAATTGAAAAATGGATAAATAAGTTGTGGTATTTACTTACAAAGCAATATCACTCAGCACTGAAATCTATGTCATCAGGCCCTTAGCAGCACAATGAGTGGATTCAGATATGATGATTCTAACTGAAATAAGTCACACAGAAAAAGAAACATCATAAGATATCAGTAATACACGGAATGTAAACTTGGCTACACAGGAACTGAATTACAGAACAGAACAGTGTCTCAAATTTAGAAAACCAACTTATTCTTGCTTAAGGGGAAAGGTGAGTTGGGGTGCTGCATAAAACCAGAGATTGAAATGAGCACAGATAAAGTTCCTTAAGCCAAATATGGAATAGACAAGAGCTACTCCTTGCTCAACGAAATGGACTCAACACCCCATATTAAACGCCTAAGAATGTACCTGACTAGTAAGTATCTTAAAACCTATGGATTGCTATGTCTCCGAAAGAGAACCAAGCATGTGTACAGGGGCATAAACGCAGCAGTGATAGGATTGGAGAGGTTCACTGAGCAAATGAATACCCTTTGAAGTCATATTTCATGGTACCCATTCCACGGGTGTCAACTACCCAGGTTTAAGGTATTCTTCCTTCAGCTAAAACATGCATGTGGAACCCAGAGTATGATCAACCGTGTGAATGGGAGACTTCTTCAAATATGTCTCAGTTTACCTCCCCTGGTACTCGGGTGCAACATTCCAGACGCTTTACTAACACTCTCCCCACCTGGAGAGTCAGCGCCTTTAACATCCTGTTTGGCCCAGTTTGCAATTTCTGTGGAAGATGAACAGGAATAGTGAGAACCAATGAGAGACTAGCTGGAGGTGTCTGGACGGGCAAATTTAACTCTCATTTCCCAGCAGGAAGAGGAAATAACCAAAGGCTCAGCGTTCCGTGCCGGAACCAAATTAGGGCCTGAAGCCATCCTGCGGTGTTGCGGCCAGCTCAAAGAAAGCGAGTTGAAGAAAGGAGCTCAGGGACACTGTAATTCACAAACCTGCAGAGTTATAAATGACAGCTATCGTCCAAAAATATTCTGAAGTAAGGCTGCCAAGAGGACTTGAAAGCGGGGCAGAATTGAAGGAAACCGATTTCAGGAGGTAGACTGGAATTGCATTGAAAGCATAGGAAAAGAGGCAGAACGTCCACAATGATGCACTTGGCCAAAAAGGGCGTATGCGTTTTTTCCTGAATATATTCAGGAAAAAACGCATACGCCCTTTTTGGCCAACCAAGCAAACTTGCAAAGGAAATCTGCACTACAATGAAGTCTCACTTCCCCCCGGTCAAAAGGGCCATCTGAAAAAAGTGTAAAATCCAGAAAGGCAGGACAGGCCATGGAGAACTGGGAGCCTTGTTATGCTGATGGGCGGGATGTAAATTGCCAACAGACACTCGGGAGAAGTGTATGGTGTTTCCTAAAATATCTAAGAAACAAAGCAACAGAGCCTAGGGCACTTCCACTTATGGTCCTATAGTTTAGGGAAATTAAAATAAAAAAGACACAGCCACCCCAAAGTTTGGGACGCCTCTGTTTACAAGAACCTCGTTTACCGTACAAGTTCAATATCACAGAAAGTGAAAAATGGATAAAGAACTTGTGGTACTTACGTACAATGCAGTATCACTCAGCAATGAAATCTATGTCGTCAGGCCCGTAGCAGCATAATGAGTGGATTCAGGTACGATGATTCTAACTGAAATAAGTCACACAGAAAAAGAAACATCATAAGATATCACTAATACACGGAATGTAAACTTGGCTACACAGGAACTGAATTCCAAAACAGAACAGGGTCTCAAATTTAGAAAACCAACTTATGCTTGCTTAAGGGGAAAGGTGAGTTGGGGTGCTGCATAAAACCAGAGATTGAAATGAGCACAGATAAAGTTCCTTAAGCCAAATATGGAATAGACAAGAGCTACTCCTTGCTCAACGAAATGGACTCAACACCCCAAATTAAACGCCTAAGAATGTACCTGACTAGTAAGTATCTTAAAACGTATGGATTGCTATGTCTCCATAAGAGAATCAAGCGTGTGTACAGGGGCATAAATGCAGCAGTGATAGGATTGGAGAGGTTCGGTGAGCAAATGAAGACCTTTGAAGTCATATTGCATGGTACCCATTCCACGGGTCTCAACTCTCCAGGTTTAAGGTATTCTTCCTTCAGCTAAAACATGCATGTGGAACCCAGAGTACGATCAACCGTGTGAACTGGAGACGTGTTCAAATATGTCTAAGTTTTCCTCCCCGGTACTCGGGTGCAACATTCCAGACGCTTTACTAACACTCTCCCGACTTGGAGAGTCAGCGCCTTTAACCTCCTGTTTGGCCCAGTTTGCAATTTCTGTGGAAGATGAACAGGAATAGGGAGAACCAATGAGAGACTAGCTGGAGGTGTCTGGACGGGCAAATTTAACTCTCATTTCCCACCAGGAAGAGGAAATAACCAAAGCCTCAGCGTGCCATGCCTGAACCAGATTAGAGCCTGAAGCCATCCTGCGTTGTTGCGGTCAGCTCAAAAGAAAGCGTGTTGAAGAAAGGAGCTCAGGGGCACTGTAATTCACAAACCTGCAGAGTTATAAATGACAGCTATCGTCCAAAAATATACTGAAGTAAGGCTGCCAAGAGGACTTGAAACCGGGGCAGAATTGCAGGAAACCGATTTCAGGAGGTAGACTGGAATTGCATTGAAAGCATAGGAAAAGAGGCAGAACGTCCACAATGATGCACTTGGCCAAAAAGGGCGTATGCGTTTTTTCCTGAATATATTCAGGAAAAAACGCATACGCCCTTTTTGGCCAACCAAGCAAGCTTGCAAAGGCAATCTGCACTACAATGAAGTCTCACTTCCCCCCGGTCAAAGGGGCCATCTGAAAAAAG